>NW_015151719.1:69144-166009 GCF_000732505.1 Cyprinodon variegatus
GCATATTCATTGCAGAAAAAGTACTAAATGGATAAGAGGCGCTATTTAGCACGTTTTAAAGACCAAATCCTTTTAGCACGCTGTTGATAGATCAGTTTGGACATTTTTTAGCGTGCGCAGTGAAATAGCTCACGTTTTTATACACGCAAACCTTTGATAGATCCTGCCCTCTGTGTATGCAAAATGACAGTAAAAGTTTTCTAAGTCTAATCTTTTAATTTTCACTATTTTATAATTTGCCTGTACCCGGTCTCAGTTTTTGTTTTTTTGTTTTGTTTTATTGGGACTGTGTCTCAGTTTACATGGACTGTGCGTTTTCAGGTGAATCCCAGCCTTTTGCCTCCATGTGAGCAGTACTACAGAAATCAGGGCTATGACTTCAAAGTCTCCAATGGAAAGGTGGTTTTGGTCCGGAAGCCACGTCGTCTCAGCCGACAAAGGCGTCAGGTGAGAATCATTTCCCGTTTGTGCCTCTCAAAGGATTCTTTTATTCTGCAATAAACCAGATCTTGGTTTCCTCTGCACATTTTTGGTCCTGAAGCAGAACATCAACCGTCTGAATCGGAGGCCCTTGCAGATCCTCCCCCACCAAGGGTCACCTGAGCAGTCTGGAACTGGTCTGGGATTAGTCAGAGTCACAGAGGGGGTGGGGCTTACATTCACAGTGGACAACCTTCCAACATCGATGGAATATCATCTGGTGATCCGCTATGAGTCTGAGGTGAGAGAAACCTCAGCATCCCGGTTGGAATTTGTATTGAGAAAAGAGTTCATGCTGACATCTGACTCAAACAAAAAAAAAAAAAAAAAAACATGGAAATCATCAATCATAATTCAGATTTTTCTTGTTGGGTTTTCCTTTATTCAGATGTCAGCACTGTAATATAAGTAACTTACATTTATCAGTTATTTAAAGGAGAACTATAGCAGGTGATTTTTGTAACTTCTTATGTGGTTTGAAGAGCAATCACGTCTTTCTCTGCAGTCTGTCTCTGATTGGCTGGCTACTGTACGGATTATTAAGCTATCCCCAGGTGATGAAGCCTGCAGTGATACCCCAACCGGAAGTCTAACACTGATTCTTCCAAGAAACTCCAGGTAAGTCGATAAATATGAGGTAATATACCTTGGAGGATATATGACTGCTGACCACTTTCTGCACAGCATCCTGTTGAAACATAGCAGGACAGAAACTGTTGTATTCAAGTATACTTCAGTTTAGTGTCCTCCACACTGATTGGCTGACTCATCATATGTATGAACAAGTGTTTCTTCTCAATATATTAACCTCTTTCTGTTTTTCCCCAAAATGCCCACATATATTTTTGAGGTTTTTCATTTTGAGTCACAAACAGACAAAAAAATCTAAATATCAATCCATAATTTACATCGTCTGACCACATTTCTTTTTTATTACTCTAGCCAAACTCTACCCAGACCAGTCAAAGTAGGTACTTGTTAAACAGAACCTGTCTGATAACACAAAGCGGGGCTAAAGATCTAATAAGGTGCCATAAAATAACAATTAGGGTCATTAAAGACTAGATGGAAAACAAGTTTCCAGTATCTGAAAGTCTGCAAATATTGCACCAATGGTTAATCTAGAGGCTCATAAATGAAACGCAGCATCTGAAGCCCTTCCCAGTAAAGGACAGTGTTCATGATCCAATACCAGGAGATAACAAAAGAGCTTAAAGGCTAAAACCAATGCTGACCGAAATATCACAAAAACATCTAGACGATGTGGAAGATTTTAAGGGAGATATTGCATGTACTAACAAGAAAAATGTAAAAGGTGTAATCTCCCCGAGGAGTCAAATGAGATGAAGGTAACCAGGAGACTGAGGCTCTTACCAAACACCTCAGATTGTAGCTCTCTGTTCCTATCCCTTCACCTTTAGCAATCTCAACAGTAAAAACTCTATACATGGAAGAGAAGAAGCTCCAGACTTCTTATGGATGGATTTATGACAGACACACACAAAGATGGTGCTGGCGAAATTGGGACTACATTTTTCCTGGAAAAGAACTACAAAAAAACAAAAGTTAAACAAATGTTGCAAACGGCTTAAAGGTATAGCGTAGGATTTCGACAATTTTTTGAAAAGACCCACCATCTCCACTTTAAAAAGAAATACACATGCACAACCTTGTCCTGCTCCCGAGATGGAACGTCTATTAAACGTGTGTGTGAGCGTGCACAAGCCCATTTCTCCTCGTGCATGCTCTGTTTAAAATTTGCTGTTTGCATCACTCATACAAGCTTACTTTCCAAAACAAGATTTGCAATTTTTTATTTTATGTCAGACTCACCACCAGTAAGTGAAAAAGCGGACGAGCACGTAGGACGGCCTTACATAAAAATATCACTAGAATGATTTACAATTAGGACGACCACTTATTTTGATGATCCACCTGTAAAAAGAACATCCTCCACTATAACTTTAAGATCTCCACCATAAATCCCAAAACATACTGTACAAAGGTGTGTGCATTAGCAGGTGTCACACAGAGTACATGTGAAGAAGTAATGTATTTTTGTTAAACTTTGTAAGGGTGGGCTGAGCCTATTCACCCTGTCATGACAAGGATTATGAACAACCATAAAGGTCCTTACAATGGATATGAATGTCAGTTGGTCCCAAAGCTAATTAAACTAGTGTTGGGGAGCCTCCTCACCTCCACTTTGCATTAAGTGTCCCTACTGATTCCAATGAGCTTCAGGCAGCTGGTGAAAACAAATATAAAATACACCACAGGAAAGCTAGAGACAATCATATGAAAAACAGATACACAAAAAGCCTTCAATGAAAAAGACTCTGCTGAGTAGAAACAACTGATCACGCTCCCTTTGCTGCACTGTTCGGTCCACAGCTTCCTGACTGACACTGGAATCTGTGTCCTCTCTGATCTTGGTGTCTTTCCTGGATATATCCGTTTCCTCAGTGCATTCTAAGTATTTATTATTCCCAGTTATTTTCTCTTTGCACCCAGCAGGGAGCATTGGAAAAATCCACTCATGTTATTTTCTTTGGTAGATTGATGAGTTTTAGATAAATAAACCTAAAACAATAAGAAGTTACATAAAATAAATGTATTTTCTTGCTTCAGCAAACAACTTCAAAAAAATATTACATACTCTATGTAACCTAAATATGCATATGTGAATAATTTAATCAATCTTAATGTAAGAAATATTTTTCAAAAAGTTTTTTGGTAGGAAAATGTAAAATTAAGCAAGCAAATTCCCCGTCCTATTGATAATTTACCAAAAGAAGCAAAGACAGTGCAACTTTATTTATAAAGCACTTTTCAAAGTGGAGTCACTGACCCATGAGCTTAACAAAACAGATGAAAGATTTAAATAAATAAAACATTCAAATACAGAACAAATAAGATAACGATAAAGTAAAAATGAATAATACAAAGTATCAACCTTAAATACACCATTAATGATAAGAAAAGGGGGAAAACATCTTAACAATTTTTGTTTCATAAGCCAAAGAGAACCACTAGGTTTAAGAGAAGATTTAACATTTAAAATTCAAAAAATTACATTAAAGAGGCTTTTCTATTTAACAGCATCAACTTTTTAATTGTTTGAAAGCTGGAATAGGAAAATACCTAATTGTGAAATACAAGTTAATCAAAGCTACCAAAGGGATCTTTTTGGCTGCCAACCAAGATGGCTGATACGACATTGCCCTCTTGTGTGCAAATAATCTAACTACTACTAGGTTTACTGCCTACGGTAGTTTTTTCTTTGAAAAATGACATTTCTCACTTAGTCACTGTCATGTTCATTTTACACTCTTGTTTTTTTTTTCTAGATTGGGAATTCTGGACTCCCGGCTGTGTCTTAATGCTGGAGGTCGTTACAATATGGAGATTTTCTTTGACCGGGAGCAAATTCTAGACAACTCTCCCTTGTTGGTTGATTCGGTGAGAATCCTTTGTCTACAAGCATATTTTTACTCAAAAATAAAGTAGCTGTAGATAGTTATATTTGGGTATATACAACAACAGTAGTATTCAAAAATAAAAGTTTATGGGAATGTAGATAACAATACATCTCTTGTTGTGTTAATGTAAAATAATGCATTAATACATTTTGTTTTATTTTATAAACAAATGGTTTTTATATGCTCTCCCTGAAATCAGAATTCCTGTGCAGTCTCGACAAGTCAGAAATGTTCAATTCATGATTTTCCTGAACAAGCATGGGAAAAAAAGCATAGAAGAGGGTGTACAAATGTGGAGTCTTGAGGTTACACTCTGTCTATTAGTCAAAGATAGACAGCCTGAATTTATAAATAGTTATGCACTGATTCAATTAATAACAATACATTAATAACAATAATAACATCTACATATGATTAGAAAGTTTAAAATATTAGACCACACCCTCTAATGAGTTTGTTTTTACTTACCAATCTGAAATACGTGTAATCTTCTAAACATATTTAATACCCCAATAAATGTATTTATTGTTATTATTATTATTGTTTGTTTCAAGATTAAACCTGATTTTTTTTTTTTTTTTTTTGGAATAATAATTAAAGATTTTTTCCCCACTACTTTTTTGGAATCTGCACCGAGCAGGATCACCTTCAGACCAGGCCTATCAGTAGTTTTAAAAATGGATCTTATTTAGGCAGCAAAAACACCTGAAATACCTGAAAAAATGTGTTTTTCAACGCTACAAATAAGCTTTAAAGAATCTGTATTCATTGTAGAATAATTTTTTCCAGAAGCACCTTAATAAAGAGCTGACCTAATATGGAAACATACGAAGAAGAAAAAAAACCTGCCCATACAGCAGTTTCATGGACAATGTGCAGATAATAAAACAGAAGTGTTTTCTAGAGTCTATGGGTTTTTGACATGAGAATGAGGTCCACTGAAGCAGAAGAACTTTAAATGATACCTTGTACCTTTAGCTGGGATTTAGAAATACTGAAATTTCATAATCTGAGTAAAAGAACCTGAATCCTTACCTTTCTGATGTGTTTTGTTCTGTTTCTTGTTTTCTAGATGGGACTGATTCAGATTTTTGATTCGGTCCAAAACTTTTGTTCCCATAGTGACTTCGACTCTTTAAGTAACTTTCGCTGCGTAGGATTGGATGTCTATCTTGGTTCTCAGGAGTCGCTTCCTAAAATCTGCGAGGGACTAATCAAGAGTCTGTCAGCTCGCATCCACAACGGAGCTGTGGGTAAGATACTCACTGCAAGTCTACAGGCAATAACAGAAGTGAAAAGAATAAAAATAAAAATATGTTATAGCTGTTGGAACTATTGCTCAAAAGACCAAAAGTTAGCATACAGGCATCAAAAGACAGCATTCCAGTATTCACAGCTGCCTTGACAAACCTTTAATGGCGTTCCATGGGAGGCATGCACACCGATGGGAGTGGGAGTAATGGTTCCCCCTGGAGGTAATGGCCTAGTGATTAGAGAGCAAACTAGAAAGTCTGCAAAGGTTGCTAGTTCAAAATTCTTACTGTAATTTGGGAAGCAAGGCTCTTAAACCCAAAGTGCTTACTGCATGCCACTCTGTGTGGAAGCACCCACATCTCTTAATAGTCCACACCACATGCAAGACTATAAGGGGATATTTCCTATTCCATTCCATTTACTTATCAATAGCTACGTTTCGATGGACACGAATAATCCGATTGAGGGTCTGATAAGATCAAAGATACTTGATGTAAACATGTTAGATTGTAGATTCTAATTCAATTCAGTCGGATCAGAAAAAGAATTTTAAATATAGAGGTGATTTTTGCCGATTGGCATTCCGATTAGCATCCGTATGTCAGGCTCAGAACAAGAGGATCCCAGTCTTCGAGGGGGAGAGACAGTTAGGGTTAACAAAATGTTTATTTAAGATGGAACTGCGGAGGACAGCGTGGACATCTAAAGCAGCAACCTCTGCAGGGGGAGAATACAAGTTAGTGACCACGCCCATCTGGCGGAGGACCAAAATGAACGTGTGAGTTACTAATCTGGTCTTAAAATTCCATCAGCACCCAGAGGATGAGTTTTGTTCCAGCTGGTCGCTGCCAAAAAGATCAGAGAGTCCCAGATGCCAAAGTCCCAGAGCTTAGAGGACAGACAGAGCAGACGAAGGAAGGCAGGTGGTCGGAGGTCCATGGAGGTCCCAAAAAGAAATTCAGGACGGTGTCAGGAATCAGTCCCAAGTGCCGTACAAAGGCAGATATCAAGCAGGAGTTTGAGGACAGGTCAGGCAAACAGATCAGAACAGGGACAGGCAGGTTCAGAGGCCCAGAGGCAGAACGGGTCAGGATTGGGCAATCAGAAACTCTCAGGTTTGCTAGAGAAATCTCACCACAGGCTTGAATAATCTGGCACTGATGACTAGTTGAGGGTTAGTTAAATAGAGGCTTAAGCAGCTGGATCAGATAAAAGATAATGAGAACTGTGTGGAGCTAGGTAGGTGAATGAAATGAGTAATCAGGCCAGTCATCAGCGCCAAGATCATGACACAATGTACACATCCATTCGGATTTTTGGAGGAAAATAATCTCCACAGCAACGTCACTGGGATTTTTTTTTTTTTTTTCAAAATTAGATAGTTCTTAAAGTTTAAGTTATGTAACCATTGAATCACTTGGTTTATGTATAGTAAAGTAAAGTTTTAGTTAATATCCATGTAAAAATAAATATAGAATTTCTGATCAACTAATGTTTAGATTGGGTTGGGGAAATTCTGCACGTTAACATAGCTAATGAACTATGGTCTCACCTCACTTACCAGTTGTCTCAAACTCCAGTCCTCAGAGACATTTATCTTGCATCTAGCACTGTGTCTGCTTAAATACACTAGCCATTGGAAACAAATAGGTCCAAAAGCCCAGGTGAGCAGGAAAAAAGGGAGGTTTGTCCAAAGGTGTATCGAGTTACAAAGAGTATATTAGTGTAGATGTGTCTCTAAACAGATGAATCCTGTTGGAATCATTTCATTTTAAAAATAATGTATGCTACTGTCCCCCTAAGGTGCTTACACGCCTTAGGCTTTCCATCAGTTTATCTATCAGTATAAATCACCATAAAACAGGACTGTAGGTTAAACAGAATTTAATCAAAAATCGACAGTGGAGTTGTTTAGATGAAAGCCTTTACTACCGCCATGGGAAAAAGGAATGTTGAAAGAGCCCAGAGTAAGGGTTACAGCTGTTTCTTAGAGATCAGCGGGGACATCCTTCAAAAACAGTAAACATTACATGCATATTGTTTGTAGGGGACAAGTCATCATTGAGAGTTATCTGTAGGACTGTGAAATAGAATAGGCTCCAAGGTGTATCCACCTGTAGATGCTATACCCTGATAACTGACTGCTTGTCTCTATGTCACATCTGTGATGTGCACAATGTCAGTAAATAACCTGTTAATGTCCTAATAAATGTTTTCAACAGTTCAAGCAACCTGAAGATTTGCATAATCTGTAACTAAAGTGAAACCAGTTTAATGTTGTGTGTTTCCTGGTTTCAGCTTGCAGGTGTAACAGCATCGGTTCTCTTGGATCAGGATGCAGTAAGTTGGGTGGGTTCTGTGAATGCCAGCGCAGCGTGATTGGACGTTGTTGTGATGCCTGTGCACCATTGCACTTTGGATTTGGACCTGAAGGCTGTAAACGTGAGAAGGAATTTCTAGCTTGTTGATCCAGTCAGCCCTCCTCTCTACAGCTCCTCTTTAAAATAACGCTTCTTCTTGTTGCAGGCTGCGAATGTGATCCTCGAGGGTCCCTTTCGGAGGCGTGTGATGTGATCAGCGGTCAGTGTGATTGTCGCCCCCAGGTGACAGGTCAACGATGCGATCGATGCGAGTCTGGATTCTGGGGATTCCCCCTCTGTCAGCCTTGTGATTGCAATGACCTGTCAGAGACATGCGATGGAGAGACAGGAACGTGTCTAAACTGCAGAGAACACAGCACCGGGCCACACTGTAACAGGTTGGACTGAAGGTTCTCTTTCTGATTACAGAGTTTATCAGTTTTGCATCTCTCCTCTTTCAAACTAATTTTCTAAGCAGTTTGAGCTATTTTACTTTAAGTAAGAAAATCTCATTAAATGATGGTTTCATATGATCCTCTCATGTGGTTCTGACCCACCTGTGCTTCTTCTTTAGGTGTGTGGAGGGCTACTATGGTAACCCAGTCTCCAGGCAATCGTGTCAGCCCTGCCTGTGTCCTGACATCTTGAGCAGTGGACGATTCTTTGCCTCTTCCTGTCAGTACGACGAACAGTCCCTAAGTGTTAGCTGTTCCTGTAGAGAAGGGCATGCAGGTAGGATCTGGATATGTGTATCAGCTGGTCTGCAAATGCTCAGGTCCAAGCTTTACTTCCTTGTACCATTGTACCGAACCACTGTGCATGAATTCCTTTCTGATGGTAGATGGGGATTTTAATGAAGTATAAAAATGAATTAAAATGAAAATTTTTATACCTCATAGAAATTGTGATTCAATTATACTTTATTTCCTGTAGGTTTTTTCTGAAAATTCTTTGATGTTTGACTTCTCAGGTCCACAATGTGACAGGTGCAGTCCTGGTTTCTATGGAGACTTGACCTTACCTGGTGCAACCTGTAAAGTGTGCTCTTGCAACAACAACATCGACCCCAACAGTGGTGACGCCTGCGACACCAAAACTGGAGAATGTCTTCGCTGCCTTTACCACACCACAGGTCCACAGTGCCAATTCTGCAAACCTGGTTTCTATGGCAACGCCTTGCAACACAACTGCAAAGGTAAAACGGTCAACAAGTCTCATGTACATAGGAGGGTCAAATGGCCTTGATAGGCCAATATCACTACATATCTGAGTGTGCCACAGAATGGTCACACCATCAGGGATGGGTACCATGTTTGTCTCAAGTGGGCCACCTTGTCAGAGTTGTATCACGGTGTGTCCCAGGTGGGTTACCTGGTCAGAGTTGGCTCTGAAGTGGGCCTGAGATATGTGCCATAGTCAGGAGAGGCTCTCACGTGTGTCACTGGTTGGTCATATGGTCAATGGTGGGTTTCGGGTGGGTAACAAAGCATTGACTCATATCTAGCCCTTGAGCTTCAACTTTTTGGGCATCGGAAACACTAGATATGAAATGCAATGCAGTATTCTTGACTCACCAGTCATCCAGGTTATTCTAATTTAGTCTCTTGTTAGTTTAGTGGAAAATTGAAAAAATTAAACTGTTAAAAGATATTTTTTGGATTCATCAATAGAAAACATAAAATGAATGAGCATGTAGTAGAACAGTCTAAAAAGGACTAAATCTGAATTTATTCATCATCCAGAATGCTCCTGTGATCGTCGGGGGACCGAGCCAACTCTTTGTCCCTTGGAGAGTCCCTGCTTCTGCAATAGGGAGACAGGACAGTGTCCCTGCAGGACAGGGGTTGTGGGAGACCTCTGTGATGAATGTGAGGATGGTTTTTGGAACCTGGACGGAGCCTCGGGATGTCAACCCTGCAGCTGTGATCCTGCTAACTCGGTCTCCAATGTCTGTAACAAGGTAAAAGGAGCACTGATCTTCCTCAGGGTCTGATTGAAAGGGTTAAGTGTGTTGGCTAAAGCTCTGATATGAATTCAGGTGTCGGGACAGTGTCTTTGTCGTCCTGAGTTTGGAGGAAGACAGTGTGATGAATGTGGAGAAAATCACTTTGGGAATCCAGACCTGCAGTGTTTCTGTAAGTGAATGAACTCAACCTTGTTAAAGCTTTTAAAAGAAAAGAAAGTTGGTGATGTCAAGATAACAGTGCAGCAAAATTTAAGGTAAAATTTAACGTCTTGATCAAAATAAAAAAATGAAAAACTATGAAAGGAGGGATGCTTTTTATCTAACAAAAGGTAAACTTTTACTCTTTTTAATTTCATTTCTATTAAGTACAAATGTTTGTGCTTTTAAATAGCTCTAAGTGATGTAATTTCAAGAAAATTCCTTGAATTTTAGGGTTATATTTTCTCTGTAGGATAAAATGTATTCCACCAACTCCATTGGCCTCTATGTATCTCCTAAAAAGTAAACATGTTAAGAGCAGCGAGGTGGATTTTCAGAGAGCCTAAAGCATCTTAAGCAGAGAAGATGGTGGAAACAGAGAGAAAGGAAAATATTAAATTAACAATAAAAGAGAATAAAAAACATGCTACCTGCTCAACCATCCAGGGTTCACATTTTTTTCTGGCAAGGATTCTGAACATCAAGTTCAATCATATAAACACTACAGGCTTTTACAAAAAAGGACGATTTGCAGCTAACTGCAAAGAAACAAGGTGACTTTTCACATCTCAGGCTGAGGTGAAACATTAAAGGAGATAATGTATCAGTCTTCATGGCAATTCACTCTCACAACTGCCCCCTTCATTTGAATGATCACCATCCTACCTATCTATCGCTTTCAGAGCTGTGACGACAGGTTCTGCCCCTCTGGTGTGTTTGGTATTCTCCCCATTTTTTTCAACATTTTATGGATGTTTTGCCAAATCCATCCATCCATCCATTTAGCTCCAATTAGTCCATATCAGGGTCGTGATAGGGCCATGTGTATCAGGGTACCGCCTGTACAGGTCACCAGTCTGTCGGAGGGCAATACAGAGACACACAAAGACACAAAATCATGCACACATACTCAAACCTAAGGACAATTGAGAGAATCCAATTAACCTAACAATCATGTTTTTGGACTGTGGGAGAAATCTGGAGTATCCGAAGAGAACCCACGCATGCACAGGGAGAACATTCATGCAGAAAGACCCCGGGCTTGGAATCAGACCCGAAACCTTCTTGCTGCAAGGCAGCAAGGCTAAGCACTGCTCCACCTTGTAGCCCCTATGCCAAATCAAACAGATTTATAAAAGCAAAAAGTCAGAGTAAAATACTGACAAGTGACTACTCACATTGACAAATAGATCAAAAAGTTAAATGGTGAAGAAATTACTAAATCAAATCAAGATAACGTTGAGCATGTAAATATGGTACGATAAAACCTTTTGCTGCTATGTGAGGATTTAGTTTCAAATCTTCATGACACAAGTTTCTTAGTCTACCTCAAGCTGTGTGATCAGTTAGTTTCATTTTATATTGGTTTCTACTACATATTTGTTTTTTATTGCATATCAACCAATCAGAGTTCATAGAGGACGGTATCACAATTAGCAACAGGTAAAAAAAAACTGCAACTCCTTTTAAGGATTAAAGTTTATATTTGGTCTTTGCTCAATGGTGAGCTTAGTAACTAGCTTTAACACCTCTTGCCTGACTGTTTACACTGGGAGCTCTCTGAGAGGAATCTTTGTGAGTATGGGAGCAGGAATTAATAAACCTGTTGAGGCTAAAGACAATGAAGCACATGAAAACCTTTTGTCTTTATGGGTCAAGGCCTAAGTTTAACATCTGCATTAAGTTCATTATAAAGTCAGTCTATTGGCTTCTCAAAATATTGCCAGAATTAACGGTTTAATTTTGGACCAGAATCCCTAAAAACTGTTAGTTTTTTCATTTAGTATGTTAGATTATTGTTATAATCTATTTTACCACAACAAAACAATCAGAACCAAATAAATAGAGGTATTTTTTTCTGAATCCTAATAATGACTCACTTAGTTATATGTTTTAGATTTACCATTTAATTATACTTTTCATAATGTTAAAATTCCAACACATTCTTAGTTTAATGACATCTTTAACTAGGTGCTGTTTTTATGAAAAGTGTTTTTAAATTACTTAGCATATGAATGGTGCAATCCAAATGGTTTATTTAATGGAGTACTTTTTGCTCTTAGCTTGTGACTGTAACCTGGAGGGAACCGAGAGGCCATCATGTGACCCTGAAACCGGTGAGTGTATCTGCCGGATCGGCGTCACTGGAATCCTCTGTGACGAATGTGCTCCAGGTCACAGCTCAGAGTTTCCAGCCTGTGAGAGGTGCCATGAGTGCAGCTCTCTGTGGGCCGTAAACGTCACTGACGTCCAACGAGCTGCCCAAAGGATGAGAACCCTCATCCCTCTCCATGGCGACACTCAGGATTCAACACACAGTCGCTACTGGCAATGGATGCTGGAGATGCACTCCAGACTGGACCGCCTTGCTAACATGACGCGTCCTTTCCTCCCAAAGCTGGAAAATGTAGAGAAACTTTACATTAAGATTAGGTGAGTTCTGCATTCTATGTTTGCAGGAAGATCTTTCTACCAATAGGAAGACAAAATAAAATCTTTCTTCTGTTTGTTGGAGTCAATGTTGTTTGCAGAAAGTTTCAATTTTAAAGGACTTTTCTTCACAGGAGGCTGAAAGATACTGTAGACACCAACATCATTTTGATTGATCCATCTCTTCTCCTTAACACTGACATCGATAATATTTATTCAGAGTTTATGAAACTGCTTAAAAACTTGAAGGACCAACTCATCAAGGTGCCAAATGAGAAACAAACAGAGCAAGTGGAAGGTGAGATATGAAGATTGGGTTCATGTGCACACAAACATTAAGATTCAATCAGTTTGACCAAGCAGATCACATTTTCCTGACTTTATATATAATTTACAAATGTATAGACAAATAATTAATCTTTTTAAGTCAATATGTAAATGATAACCTGTTTGTCTTGTGTTTAAATGTATTGCAGAGATGCTAGAGGAGATCCAAAAGCTTCATAAAATCTTTATGTCAGACGAGAAGCGGCTGAGAAACTCCAGTAAAGCCGTGGAGGACTCTATGGATACTAGGCAGGAGTTAAAGCGCAAGCTTAGCATGTGCAAAGGCAGAGGACCCATGGCAGCACTGGAGAAGAAGGTCAAAGAGCTGAGTGTTCTCAAACTCAACCAGAAGGTGAAAAATATGCACACAACACTGCATGCAGCAGAAATTTGCACAGACCCTGTACTTAAACATTCAACACATCATGCTTTAGGAAATAAACCACCAAATGTTTTAGATCATGAAACTCTATATGCATTGTGACAAACAGCATGCAGCAGGACTTTGATATCTACATGCACTAGAGCAAGGACCACCACAAGCATTAGAACATATACCACAACATGAAAATTAATACAAACTAGAACCATTTAAAGTCTGACAGTTTTGTCATGATAAAAAAAAAAAACAACATAAATTTTTAGATGGGCTTATGAATAATGATGGAAACGTCTCCCAAAGCAAAAACCTGTAGCTCTTCTCAGATGTCTCACAGTTTGGTTTATAAAGCATTCTTTTCAACTCTCCTGATTTATGTGTTTTTTCAATGTTATTTCCTGCCAATCTCCCGATTTTCCAGTGAAGGAAAAAAGTAAGCTCTTTCCTTTTCGCCTTGATATATGTCAGAGTATCTGACAACAGGGTTTCACATACTGTAACATATCCCTCACAAAGCTTACTTTTCTGTAAACATGGATTTATCAACATTTGTGTAGCCTTGAACTACAGTACCTTTCGGTTTTGTCACATGGCTTCTATCAACCATTTAACTATATAAATATGCAGTATTTTCCAATGAAGAGGAGATTTTGTTTAATGTTTAACCCTAGAGTTCTCATTAGTGGTAATATATATGGACTTCATTGTTCCTCCTTAAGTCTTATAATTAATTAAAACAGGGTGGCATATGAGACTTTATATGATCTTCTGATTCCTCTGAAAAATGTGTTCCAATGCAGGTCTGTGGGCAACCAGATCCGAAGGACTGCTCAAAATGTCCTGAAGGGCAGATATGTGATGGAGCTGTCCCAGCTTCTCAGAAAGCTTTAGAGATGGAAGAGAAAGTAAAACAACGACTCGTCGAACTCCCTCTCAAGCTACGGGAGTCTGAGAGAAAGGCAGGTTTACACCGAGAACTCTGGGAGAGCTTCTCTATTAAAATGGTTCCTGCTTTGGTTTGGTACTAGTATCAGAAAATAATTTTTGATTGATTGCATGAAGAGAAAACCAATCTGGCTTTCCTCAGCTCCCTATCTCCATCACCAGCTGGTAATTTTAAAGACCATGAGCCTTAATAATAGTAATAATAGTACTATTTAGTTTATAGATTTAAGATCGAGCCCCTCTTATATTTTTCCAGCTCTAACATGCTCATCTGAGAAATATTTTATGGATTCTTTCATAAATTAGGGATTTCCATTTGAATCTATAAATATATGCCCATATTCTAAAATTTGAAATAATAGTTTATATATTGTTTTTGTGTTTTTTGTTTGTTTTGTGATGAAATATCATGTAATAGGTACTTACTATATTACTTGTGATATGAACATGGTTTTCTGAGAATACTGTAAAAAGTCTTAATGTATATTCATTGAATTTGGTGCTGCCAATTCTGTTGAAATTACATTCAACAAGCTTTATAAAGCATGAGAATGAGTTTAAATGAATCCATACACTTTATATCCAATAGATGGTTATCTGAAAATAGTTTGGTTGGAGATTAAATCACAAATTAAGGAATAGTGTCTGGTGCAGGAGTTTGCCCTGCTCCCCTGCATGGTCTACTGATGCTGGCGCCTGTATACCGCAAACTCTCTCCTGTCAGTGAGCCCCAGGGCAGCTGTGGCTAAAATCCAGCTTGCCACCATCAGTGGGTGAATGACTGAATGTAGTGTAAACTGCTTTGGTCAAGTCTCCTGACTTGAAAAAAAGATAAAAAAGTAAAGGAAATAATTAATCATGTTATGGAAATTAATGTAATACCACATCATTACGTATCATTAACTGTAGATTGGCTCTTTATTGCCATAAATCCACCCAAAACTCCTGATCAAATTTTTCCCCAAACCAGTTGTTGCTTCTCAAGAAACCCAGAAGCTGCATTGTAACATCTGCTGACTGTGGGAGGATCCCTACATCTCAGGTTTTGAAGGAAATCTAAAGATTTGTCTCTTTTAAGAAATGCTTTTACTGTTGTAACTGTTTCAGATGCAAGTAGCCCGGTTGGAGGCTCAGTCCACCAAAGACCAGGCCCAAGACCTGCAGCGTCAGATCAGGGAGACCTCTGGATCACTGGAGATGGAGAAAAACAGAACTAGGGAGCTCCTCCAGAGAGTCAAACAATACTTGATGGGTTTGTGTTAACAGGCATACAATCAATTAACTAAACAATATTTTTACTGTGGTATTTGTGTTATTCCTATCACCTTTACAGATCTGTGTTTCAGTGCAGGAAATGTCCTTTCTTAGTTTTACTTAATCTCAAACACGAGAGTGGATAACATCATCAACCCTGGTTTTAATATAATTTGTTAATTATAAATCTGAGCAAACAAAGATTACATGTAGGGCTCCTCAAGGCACCATTCTTGGCCCTTTTTTATCCAGTATGTAAATGCTCCCTATAGCTCAGATTATAGAGTACTTTAAAAGAAGTTTCCTTCCTGGCAGATGAAATGGTTCCTCCAGAGGACATCAAGAAAATGGCCAACGCTGTCCTGAGCATCCATTTGCCACGATCACCTGCTGAGATCCGACGGATGATCAGTGAAATATATAATCTGTTAAACAGTGTGACCAAATTCCCGGATGAACTGAAGAAGTTACAGGATAAAGCTAAAACGGCTCAGGAGCTTCTGCTGAAAGCCACAGAAATCAAGTTAGTGGTTAAAAACACAAAAGCAAGATTATGTAGCGTGGACATGTGATAGCAAGCTTTTGTTCAAAAAATTTTTTTGATAAATCTTTATTTATATTATTTTAACAGGGAGAAGACCAAAAACATCAACGTTGTAGACATCAGCAGGGACCTTTATGCAGCTGAGGAGCTTCAGAACAGAGCCAACGATGACCTGGAGGTTGCGGTTCAGGACAGAGACATGGCGAAAGATCAAATCCAAGAGGTAAATTCAAACTTTTCTTATCTTTACAGCAGTCAAATCATACCTGGTTTATACTGATCACCGTTCTGCCATGTTTTAGATGGAAAACAAACTGGACAGCATTGAGCCTAAGCTGAAGAATTGGCCTTCAGATCTGCAGGAAGAAATCGAAGCTGTGAAGAATAAAACTGAGAAGAACAGAGAGATGGCCAGAGAAGCCAGAGAAGCTGCAGAATCAGCATTTACACTCCTTCCTAATAAAGCGGTAAAATGCGATTAAAGTCTGCAGCCCTTCACTTTAGTACCACTTTATTTCTGACACTTTCTCTGCAACAGGGGCTACAGGACGTTGAGGAGCAGTTTCAGCTTTTAAAGCAAAAACAATTGAATCAAACAATTGGAGGTGAAGCAGCAGATCGTCTGAAGAGAATCCAAGCGGAGGCCGAAGATATGCAGAGACAAATGGAGGACAGACTGCGACAGTTACAAGGTTTTAACCATCAGTCTAACCACCAACAAAGTGACACACTTATTTCAACAGCTTTGAAAAAGGAAAGAAATTACACCACCTGGTGGACAAACTCAAACATTAAAACTTGATGCCTAGCTGTCCTAAAAAAAATCATGACACTAAACATTTCATTTAATGGCCCACATTTGTTTAGCACTTTATTAAGCCAAAAGACAAAAAAATCATTCACTAATTTATACATCATGATGGTAAGTTACACTATAGCCACAGCTGGAACCTGCAACCTAACAAATATATGACAAAGCTCTACCTTCTGAACCGCTGTCACTGTCAATTTGTCTCAACCAGAAAAATATATATAGGCTATATATATGTCATACACCATGAAATATGCAATTCTGGTGTCACAGTTCAGAGAAAAAACAAAATTAAAGCTGGAAGCTGTGGTTCGGGATCTTAGTTTTATGGAGTGATTTTTTTTCCCCATTATTGTTAAAAGCAAAAAGAACATTTTGCAAATAGAAAATTTAAAAAAAAAATAGATAGAAAAAAATATGCAATCTAGAAAAAAAAAAAGTTACAAAAAATATAAATCAAAAAAAGACTTGTAAAGTAACTTTGCGGTTTTCTTCGATTCCATTCCTTTCAAAGTTTAATTGTATTTCTTTTTTTAAGCTTCATTTTTTTCACTTATTTCTTTTTATTTCATTTTATCAAATTGAGTTTTATGTAACAATTTTTTTTTTCAAATTGCGTTTTACAGATCACTTCAAGCCCAATTCAAATGTTGTTGTTAACATCCATGCAGACGAAGAGAAATGCAAACTTAATGAACAAGGTTGAATCTAAAAAATTTAGAAAAAAAAATCCTCTGGCAAAGTGAACCTTTTTTTTGTTCAACACAGCTTGAAAGGATTTGAACTTTATAGAAATGCTGTCTCACACAACAATATTGATGATTATAATTTGTAATGTATCATTTTACATTATTTTCTCCAAGAAAATTATATAAAATTAATACTCTAGGATGTAATGTGGTTAGGATTATAATCTACATTATGTAGATTTATATTTATTGTTTGAGAAAAAAAAAATTTTTTGTCCTAGTTCCAGTCATCCGGCAGTTTTTTATTTACCGGTAGTCAGAAAAAATCTTTAAAATACATCATTAGACGGAATAGAAACTAGATCCAACCAGATGATGTAACCATCATATTAGGACTGAAGCAAAAGAGACCAGAATATGGTTTAAACAACGCAGGTTTATATTCTTGGCAGAAATAGTATGACCCTAAATTCCTATCGGTTTATGTAGTTTAAGAAAAGGAGAAAAAAAGCATCTTGAGAATGTTCCTCCTGCTAAACCATTTTGGCGTACTACTGTGGCTAATATCAGCTCCTGCATTTTAATAATGGGGACTAATGAAAAGGAGGCTGGTTCACATGACCCTAATGTCTTCACAGTGGGTTCTAAATGCTTGAACATTGATTTCTGTGATCCTTTTGGATTAATCACTGTTAATGTTTCCTGTTTATGTGTTTCTGGCAGATGTGGAGCAGAAGATCCAGCAGCTTCTCCAAAGGAAGAATCAGAAAGTAGAGGAGGTGTCCAACCTGCTGAAGATAGTGGAGTCACTACAAAAGGAAATTGCCTCTCGGGCTATAGAATATAGCCGCTGTGCCCCATAAAGACTATAAAACTGAATAAAAATGATTCATTTAGAAGACTCGTCTTTTCATGTTACTTACTTTTAAAAGAAAAATTAGGAATAAATTATATTGGAATGGACTATATTTTTTAATGCAACTTACTAGACAATTAAAAAGAAATAAAAAACAGGATAAAAGAAAAACAAACAAACTACATGTTTTAAAATATAATATTAAATGATAATATCACATGCTAATATGAGAAATTACTTGTAAGCTCTTTGTAAATGAATCTCACCGAGATTAAATATTTTATCTGCCTTTTTCAGATGCTCCAACAAAAAAAACTATCAAGCATATCATCTTTAAAGATACATGTTCTAATGATGTTATGAGGAAACAAAAATATGTTATCAAAACAGACAAAGAAACTATAGATCTGTGTTGCTTTCTTTTAATTGACAGCATTGTACAATGGCACTTTAAAACTAGAAATTGGATGCTTTGGTTTTTTGTCCTTTTTTTAATGATATGATTTCATAAACCTGTAAAGTAAATTAAATCAAGAGGTTATAGTCTTGAACATTTTAAATATGAAGCATCATGACAAAAAGGACAGGGCAGCCATTAAGGTGAAAGTCTCAAACCATCGTCTATCCTAATTCAATCATGATCATTTGGGATACGCTTAGTTTGATGCCTGCTGCAACACAGGAAATATTAGGTTGTGACTCCATATAACATCTATTACTACAGTTCAGTTTTTTTGCTGCATGAATTCAATGCTGTTTTATTCCCTTTTAGGAGAAAAAATCCTATCTGGATCAAAGACTTTTACTTTTTGGGTTTTTCACCTTAAATTTGATCTTTTTAAGTGTTACTTCCTCCTGGTCGATATTCCTGGAGCTTGTCTTTTATACATCTAGTACATTTTGTATAATTATAAGGATGAAGTCTACCCTTTTCTGCCTGAAAGAAATATTGGTATATCTCATTTAATGAGAGAAAAACCCACAATTGTCACAGAAATAACTTGAATCTGACTAAAGTAATAAAAATTCTTCTAAAATGAAAGTCAGACTTTGCTTTTCAACCGTGCTTCAGCAGGATTATTAAGAAAAATACAAATGAAACAGGACTGGACAAAAATGAATGTACCCTTCAAAAAAAAGACTAAAGTAAAAGTGTCCAAAGGGACATGTTAAATAAAGGTGTGTCTACTAATTAGCATCAGAGGTATCTAAAATCTAGTAATTAGTCAGTGTGTCCATATATAGGGCTTCAGGTAGTTACTGTGTTGCCTGGTGACATGGTGTGTACCACACTCAACATGGACCAGAGGAAGTAAAGGAAAGAGTTGTCTCGGGACATTATTTAAGATCCATGGGATTGTAGCCAACCTCCTTGGACGTGGTGGCGGAAGGAAACTTGATGACGAATCAAAGAGACAGGTAATGAGAATCGAAACAAAAGAGACCAGAAACATTTCTTAAGAGATTTAAGCTAAACTTCAAGTTCGAAGAACATCAGTGTTAGATCAAATAATTCAATCCATTCCATGTATGACTTAAGGTTGACTTTATAAGAGATGACCAAGGAGGACGCCGTTGTTGAAAACAAATCATAAAAAAAGCCAGACTGGAATTTGCCACACTGCATGTAGGCAAGTCACAAGACTTCTGGAAGAATGCCCAATGGACAGATGAGACTTAGGTTGAACTTTCTACCAAGGTATATAATCTCTATGTTCACATATGCCCCTCCCTGGGCTGCCACCTTATCTTGGTGGAGGAGTTTGAGTTTGACAGTTACAGGAATCATTTAAATGCACTGATTGACTCAGAGGGTTTTTAACAAAATATTAAATTGAACATCATTTTTGTCCAGGACTGTTTCATGAGTTTATTGTTTTATTATTTATATTCTAATAAAGCCTGTTTGAAAAGCAATGTCTGACTTTCATTTGTCCATTTTCATACAATTATTATTTAATAATACTTTTGTTAGGTTCAAGTTATTTCTGTGACAATTGTGGAGCTTCTATCACTAATGTAGGGGGACCAACAATTATGTTCACGTGTACAGTTTAATAAATCAGTGGAAAGTACTTTTAAGACAGATTTTACTTAGACAGTAGACTGAGATCAAGAGTATATAGGCCTAATTGCCAAGAAAGAACTTATTTTTGCTTTGACTTGTAAACATCAAATCAAAGTCATGACTAGGGGTATGCCATTAAACACAGTAAAAAATGTCTGTTTGCCATTCAGATATCTGCCTTCTCGAACCTTAAATAGCCACTCATGGGACTCTGAAAGTGCATGGAAAGAACTGTAAAGAACTGAGTAAAGAGATTTTCAAGATAATTGACACCTAGGGAAGAGTACATGGCTCAAAAAAATTAGACATCACTTGAACCCTGTCGGAGAAAGTCTCTGGTCTTTCTCCTGGTCTTAAAAAAAAAATTGTCATTTTGGGATCAATGTTCTTTGAATTTTTTCAGATTTAAGGAGCAAATTTACTCAGATCAGTTCGAAGTAAAAGGTGACAACTTTATTACTTTGTCATAAGAGTCTCAATAAAACTCTGGTCTAATCAACAACAAAAAATGATTGCAGCCTGCCAGTATAGAAAACGGAAAACAGCTTTGGGGAAATCATGTCACAGTCAAAGCTGTTTTATTTTGTTACAGTCTTCCCTCTTTCCTACTATTGCGTCATTCTTAAGGATCTAGTGTTAAATCAAGATAATAGCCTTGGGGCATGAAAGTAACTCTAAAATGTGATAAAGGTATTTAAATCTGCCTCAGATAGCTTATTTCCTGCATGGATGAAGCCCTTTATGTCAGAATGTCAGCGTTCAGATAAATTGTGATTTATATGGGATGATTCTGGGTATTTCCACCAGGGGGTACTGTTATTGGCCCCTGTTCTCTTGTGGGGGCTTCACTCTGATAGATAAAAGTAAATTATTTCAAACTCTTTTTACAGTTATCCCCGGCAACTCTGAGGATCAGACATTTGTAATTAGGAATAACCCGGGGCCACATGTTTGAGGGTTCCAGAGAGCTTGGGACCACAGTTTGAGCTTAAATTAGGTGAGCATCGGACTGGGGAACTGAAAGAGACTTTAAAATCCAAACAGAACCACAGATTAGATTTGGATTAAGACTCAACTTTGTTTATCTCTTTGGATTACCCCTTCAGGGAAAATTCTGGTTCCAGTAGCGTATATAGAGTAGAAAAAGTAAAATGCCATTAAAGATAAAAATGCAACAGATAATATAAAAAGAGTTTATAAAAAAGCATATAAAAAGAAAAGAAGTTTTAATTTCCTGGAATATGTTTCCCTTGGAATGGAATATGGAGAGAAATCATATCATTATGTCAACTGAACTGGTTAGGGAAGGAAACACAACAAAGATACAAAGATGCATAAATGATTCCTTAAAAACATTAAACAGAATTATTGTTTTTCTTACGCATACTTTTTTGTTTATCAAACAACAAGAACTTTACAGTAAACACCTTTAAGGGGGACATGGGGGGGCTGAACATCTCTGGGCTTAGTGTGAGTGCAGTGCTTTATGGATAAAGGCTCAACATGTGTCAGCCTGCAGAGGTATCACACACAATTACAAAAGAATTTCAATTATTAATCAGATTAGGGCTCTGTATGAACCTCCATTCATTTCAGCATCTACAGCTGGGTCTAAAACAGCAGAACAGAACCATGATCAGCAGAGGCGTAGCCAGAAAATCCTAATAAGGGGGGGCCAGTCAATAACCAATGAACATCTACACTGTTCCAACAGGAACACGGACAACATCAATATTTTCTAAATAAAGACAAGCTATACTTTCTTGCAGCCTTTGTTAACAAATACACTCATATATTTAAACATCTATGCTGTCTAAATTAAAGGTATAGTGGACAAAATTTTTCAGTTTTAAGTTCTGGGGCAAACATCTTATTCATTGTCATTACTTACTTTTATTAATAATCAATCTTCATAAAACTTATATTTACATGTTGTAATATCCACATTAAATGCATTACTTGTTATTAAAGTAGTTATTTATCTCTGATTTCACTGAAGATCCCTTAGATGACTTGCAGAGACATCATTTTCTCTTTACCCAATATAAGACAAAATCTAGTTCTGAAAAGAGAATGAATTGTGTTATTATCATCTTTAATGTTAGTATATTGATGTGCATAATTAACCGCAGTGTTTTTGTTATCAGGTAATTGTTTATATATGGAAAATTAAAATGTTAAATAAGTTAAAATATTCTACTTGAGAGTATTACTGCTGCCACCGTCTGTATTAGAGGGAAAAAATGGTCGGGGTGGCCAATGATTGGGTTAGGGTGGCCATGGCCACCCCTGGCCCCCCATCTAGCTCCGCCCCTTGTCAAAGGCTGAACTAAAATAGTAGATTTATTGCATGGGGAGATAGAATATAAGCAATTATTTCAAAGTAGTACTTTAATAAATGACTACCCCACCCCCCTCCACAAACACGTTCTCATACATGCCTACTTTGTTGTTGCCAGAGGCGTAGCCAGAAATTTTTTGTAAGGGTGGTCAGGCAATAACCAATACACACTGAGGCGTGGCCGAAAGCGGATAGGCACCAGAACCTCATGGTCAATCTACCCTGTTCCAACAGGAAAATGAACGAGCAAAACATCCATATTTTCTAAATAAAGACAAACTATACTTTCCTACAGCCTTTGCTAACAAATAGACACATATATTTAAACATCCATAAATTATAGATAAAAGTTATAGTGGATAAAACTAAGTTTTGAGTTCTGGGGCATAAATCAACCATCATTGTACTTGTATCAAAAAAGATTCTGCAAAAAATTGATATTTACACTAATATCTACATAAATTGATTATTTTAATTGATTTATTGAAAGCTACAGTGTGTAATAATTACAGGGATATACAGTCAGAAATGTAATATATTATACATAACTATGTTATTTATCATCATCTACGAGCTCAGCCTCTTAACCTTAATATTTGCGTTGCCTTAGAATTCGTTATTTATAATTACATAGGAGCGGGTCTCGCAGCCATGGAGGCAGACATCTTTGCGCTACGGCAGCGCAGAGCCAACAAACTAGCGATTGCGAGATCGCCCATTACGCTCGAAAGTAACTACGGCAAGTTACGGGTAATAACGGGTATATTTATTATCTTAAGTCTACATGAAATCTATACCCTACACAGACTAATGAAATACTATCTGTAAAATGATCTATGTAAACAAACCTCATCACTTGAGAAGGTAGGTGATGCGGACATCGTGGAAGACATTTTGTACCGTAACGCTCGCCGTACTGTTGGGGGGGAGATGCGGTGGGGGGGAGATGTTCATGTTGCTGTGGTCTGCAGTCTGGACGTTAGATGTCGCTGAAAATTACACACTTAAGCTTTAAATTTTTATCCTTGATTTCACTGAAGACTCCTAGATGACTTGCAGAGCCACATATTTTTCTCTTTACCCCATATAACACAAAATCTAGCTCTGAAAAGGGCAGGAATTCTGTACTTCTTATCTTTGATGTTAGTTTATTGATGTGTATAATTCTCCATAAAAAAAAATAAAATGTTTGGAATATTCCACTAGTGCGTATTACTGTTGCCACCATCTGTATTACAGGGAAGAAAATTGTAGGGGTGGGCAATGATTGGCTAAGGGTGGCCATGGCCACCTCTGGCCCCCCATCTAGCTCCGCCCCTGGTTGTTGCAGGTGAGCATCCTGAGGGGGGAGGGCCAGGGACTCAGGAATGTCTTTGTCTTCAGAGTCCTTCAGGATTAAGGGGGGTTGAGAGTATAAACCTTTTGTAAAATGAAATTAAATACAAAAAAAATAAATACGTAAAAATAGTTCAAATGGATTGGAGATTCAGATTCTTATTTTAAACTTTTTTCTTGTCGTTCTGTGAACTTTCTGGTGTTTTTGAATGAAACTTACATTAATGGACTAAAATGATCCTCTGATTTCATATCACTTGCGGTTTTTTATTAATTTAAAATGCAAACCGGATGTTTTCTGCCTCATTTTCTACCTTTAAAGTGGAGTACTAGTTATAGTCCAGCTCTAAACGCAGTTAAAGCTTTTTGTAACGGTCCGGAAGTGGGGGCCGCTGGGTGGGTGAAAGAGGCGGGGCTCTGAGCCCACTCAGTACTCAGAGGGTCCCGCTCTGGTTCCTGTAGGTGACATCGGAGGCTGAGGAACATGTTGCAGCTGCAGCTATCGGTGCTGCTCGGTGAGTAAATCTGTTCTTTAACATGAGCAGCTTTAGTTTTACTGAGAATTTAGTGGAAAAAGTTTTCTGGAAACGAAACCAAGTCAACCCTGAGAGAGGTGTTTTTAACCAGAGAAACTTTAATTTCTAAATGAAAGTTTACTAAATGAGAGCAGTTTAAACATCCAGAAACTCTCCCATCTGTCTGCAGATTTAAGATCAGTTCGTTTATTCAGTCCATTGATTTCTAAAGATTTAATCAGTAGGTAAATCTGATTGTTTAAAAACTGAACAAAAATCTGACCTGAGATCAGTTTACTGCAGGAAAAAAAGCAATCCGAACACAAACCAAACAAACAAACAAACAGCCTACATAAATAAAACATTTGAGCAAATCTGATGAAAAGTCAGAAAGACCAGGGGCTGAGCTAGATGGGGGGCCAGGGGTGGCTATGGCCACCCTTAGCCAATCATTGGCCGCCCTACCATTTATTTCCCTCTAAAGCTGCATTCACACCGAACGCAGCAGGAGCAGCAAAATCGCGTCTGCTGCTTCATTTTTGATGCTTGTACCAGTTTAGTTTTGACGCGCGGCTGAAGCAGCTTTGCTGCTCTGGCTGTGCGGTCGAAAAGTGGATCTGATGCGCGTTGGGCTGAGCTACTTTATCCTTTCTTTGCCTTGCAGGCATTAGGATAATAAAAAGGAACATGTTTTTCCAGCAGGTTTTAGTATTTTAAGTTAATTTAGAAGTTTCAACTGTTTCAGAGGAGTGATCATAGTGATCTGTATAATCAGTGATGTGTCTGTCTCGCTGCCAGCTCCCAGATCAGTTTCTCTGATTGGTTGATGCGGAGCGTCCAGCAGCAAAAGTTAAATTTTTCCATCTCGAGCAGCAGCGCGTTTGCGTCAGATGTTTAAATGCTCCCGACGCACTGCTTCAGCTGCTCTGGGGACATTTTGCTGCGCCTTGACGCGTGTCAACCATTGACTTTGCATGTAAACTCGCTGCTCCTGCGGCGTTTGGTGTGAACGCAGCTTTATACAGATGGTGGCAACAGTAATACTCTCAAGTAGAATATTCAAAACATTTTAATTTTATATATATTAACAATTACTTGACAACAAAAACACTGTGGTTAATTATGCACGTCAATATACTAACATTAAAGATGATAAATACAGAATTCAAGCAAAGATAGATTTTGTGTTTTATGAGGTAAAGAGAAAATTCATCTAGGAGTCTTCAGTGAAATAACTATTTTGATAAAAACTTATTAAATAATCAATCTATGTAGATATTTGTATCTTTAAATATCAATTTTATGTAGAATGATTACTGATTAAAAGTAGGTAAGTAATGACAAAGGAAGAGATGTTTGCCCAAAACTCAGCCCTGAAAGAATTCTATCCACTATACCTTTTATCTAGGAAGCACGGATGTTTGAATATATACGTCTATTTGTTAGCAAAGGCTGTGGGAAAATATGGTTTGTCTTTATTTAGAAAATATGGAATTTTGCTCCTTAATTTTCCTGTTGAAACAGTGTAGATTGACCCTGAGGTTCTGGTGCCTGTCTACTTTCAGCAACCCCTCAGTGTGCATTGGTTATTGCCTGGCCACCCTTATTAAAATGTTCTGGCTACGCCTTTGTGAAGGACTGAATAAATCTGACTCAATATTACCCTGAAGAAGGAGAAAACTGAAGAGAACTGATCTTTATCTTGTTCTGAACACAAAAAAGTCTAAGTTGATGTCAGTGTTATGGCAAAAAATAATTAATCTGAGCCTAGATCTTTCTGGTTAGAAAATATATTTTTGATGCAGTCTAACACCCAGGTGTGTCTGATCTTAGTTTAGTTTTTAAGTGGCTATTCGTTATTTTAAACTGTATTGTGAGAGGACTGTTTGTGAGATTAGAGGGTCGCCAGGTTTAAATGCAGATATCTTCATCACACTGCACTATCTACTCAACATCTTCCTTAGTAAAGCTGCTGTGAGGCGCAGATCTAAATTTAATCCTGGTTGAATTTTCGCTCTGCTTTCAGCCCTGCAGGTGATCACCTGCGCTCAGGACGGGGGAGAGTCGCTGGTTGGGTCGCCGGTTGACGTCAGCCTTCCGGAGCTTAGCGACATGTGCACTGAAGGAAGCTGTTACCCAGCAACTGGGGATCTTCTTATTGGCCGAGCTCACCAGCTGTCGTCCACCTCTACCTGTGGTCTGAAGCGTCCAGAACCGTTCTGCATTGTCAGCCACTTGCAGGTAAAAGACTTGCAAACATTATAAAGCAGCTCTGCTCTGCAGATTAATGTCTTCGAGGTTGATGAGTTCAATGCAGACTGTTACCCTGATGTACCGTCACACGAGATGAATATCTGGTCAACCAGCCTCATCAAGAATTATTTTTCTTTCTCATGAGCCTTCAGTGTCTGACTGTCAGATGATCCAGTCACTGCCTGATAACAGCGCCTATCTTCCCATGATATCACATGTCCACTGATAGCCATTCTGGATGCTAGACAATGCTTAATTATTTATTTCCCATCACAATTATTGTTCTAAATGTGGAGCAGATTTAATTCGCATAGGCCCATTTCTTTGGGTTTTGATGTGTTTGGGTTAGTGAGTGTGGTTAGAAAGTGTTTAGTCTTCCTTCTTAAAGCTGGCTGTGACTAAAACCTTTTCAGCAAATGTTCAATGCAGGAACAGAAGTAAAACACAGAGCTTCCAATGTTTTTTTTCTAAAGACGTTTCAACACTTATCAGGAGTTGCTGATGGACATGTAAAGACCTCCATGTTGCTTAAATCATCAGCACTCCTACTAGAGATTACTATAGTGCGGCGCAAGCAGACAAAATGAACAAAAACTCCTGGATAGACTGAGTAAAAGTCTAGTTGCTTCTGGTAAGTGGTTACCAAGACCTGGATGACTGAGAACTTATGCAGGCATGTTGATCTAAGGAAAGTTTATTTTATAGCACAATTCAATACCAAGAACGTGCTTGACGTGACTTAAACATTAAACAGAAGGAAAATAAAGTCAGAATAAAAGCAATTAAAGATAAAAAACATAGTAAAAGCAGTTAAAGCAAATAAAACAGCTGGACCACAAACTTAAACTAGTAAAACTTCCGTTAACAGTGTAACTTCCACAGTCAAATGCAGCTCTGAAGAAATGCGTTTATTGACTTCGACTTAAGAGAACTCAGGCTTTTAGCATTTCTGGAAGTTTGTTCTGGGTAAGTAGAGCATAGGAACTAAATGCCACTTTTCCATGTTTGGTTCTGGGTCTACAGTCTAGGCTCCAGAGGACCATTTCACAAAGCAGGTTTACTGAACACTAAGTTTTCTAAACCTGACATCAGAAAAACAGTGTTTTCTGTTTCACAAAGAGAGTTTAATCTACCTATGTTTCTGTTACCGTAGCAACATTCTCCTTAGAGATAACCTGGTGGGAAGCAGGTTTTCCTCAGTTAATGGTAAATGGCCTGTACTTATATAGCACTTTTTCAAGTCAGAATACTTGACCAAAGCGCTTTACACTACATTCTGCCACTCACACACTGATGGTGGCAAGCTACATTGTAGCCACAGCTGCCCTGGGGCTGCCGTACAGTGGCGCCGCCAGTCCTTCTGAACACCATCAATAGGCAATGCAGGTGAAGTGTCTTGCCCAAGGACACAACGACACTGAAAGTCAAAGCCAGGGCTTGAACCGACAACTCTCAGTTTTCCGGGCAATCTCCTGCATCCGACTACACCATCAAACTGTTGCTGGTTATGAATTATATCATTTTGAATGGGTAATTGTTTTTGTATACAAATAAAAGATTAGTCTTATTTTACTTGTCAGCACTGCAGAAGCCAATGCTTTTACTTTTTTTCCAGGTTTTTTCCATTGAAATTTACTTCACTAAAAAATCTCATCTAGAGGATGCTGAAGTTCTCTCCCTCACATCTTTTCGCTCATATTTCCTAATCGGTTCAGAAACACAGATTTTCCCATTTTATACCCATTGCAAACAGTCAGATCTGGCTTTCTGGTAAGGCTCTTAGTTAACATGCAGCACCGCATTATTATTCTAAAATAATTTTTCTGTTCTTTTCTGATCTTTCTCTGTTCCGTATGCGTTGGTTGTTTGGGAGGAATTAGCCAATGTAACAAGAAATCGATAAAATTACCTGCCTGGCTGATAAAACAGATTGGAGCAGCATTCTTGAACCATTCAAGGACTCAGCTTTGTGCCTCACTGAATATTTCACACTCTTAATCAGATCAAATCTGCCCGTTTCCAACCGCAGATAAGAGAAGAAGGGTGAACTTAGGAGGTGCATTTTATTAAAACTCCTCTTTTTAAATAATATCAAATATATTTTTTTAACAATTTTCCCACTGAGTCAATGGTAAACAATGCATCTGATGGTTGAAAAAAAATAAAGAATGCTTTGGAGTTTGGCTTGCTAAGCCTCCCCTCTGGTGCTCGGCCTGCTATGAATGAGGGGATGTGCACCACATGATAAATGGACAGGACATGTCCCCTAAAACAGTGCAGGCTTGTGTCCCACGCCGTTTGTGAGGACAGAAATAGCAAATATAAACCAGGTGGTTGAAAGGACGGTCTGACTGACCTGGAAAGAAAAGTAGAGGTAAAACATGTCCAATACAGATAGTCGACTGCTGCACTTAAATCAAGGCTCCATGCCAATGCTCTTTCAGCGAGTTTAAAACCCAATGAATGGATAGATGAGTGAGCTTCTTTACAACAGATCTTTGCAGTCTCTAGAACCTTCCTCATCAGCCGGTTTAAATCTTTGAGGAAACAGAGATTCGTCTCTGACCTCCTACAGACTTCCCGGCCTTCCCAGTGATGCACGCTCTGTGTGTTTGCTTTAACTCTGTATGTCTGTGTTACAGTCTGTGCTGTTTCCTGTGTAAAACGATCTCCCTATAAGGAGACGCAGAGTCTGGCTGCTGACAGATGTTTATCCAGATGTTTCAACAAACAGAACAGCTAAAAGATCCAACACCCTCCATCTAATCTGATGTTAAAAACCAAAGCACTCTGGGTTTTTTTCTTATCAGAACAAAGTTTTGATTCTAACCTTTTCGTTCTGTTAAGATCGGATTGCGTAAACTGTTTGAACCCGACGTGTTAGAGTTGAGTTTTAAAATCTGAGATGGTGTCACAGTTCAGAGGAGAGAAAATATAACTAGCAGATGTGGTTCAGGAGGCAGGCACAGTTTTATGGAGTGAATGTTGTTCCATTATTGTTGAGGGAAAAAAAAAACTAGTTTTGTAAATGAAAAAAAAACACATATTGTGAATTGAAAGAAAAAATGTAAAGAAAAACTGCTTTCAATTCAAATCACTTTATTTATGTAGCGCCAATTCACAACATGTCATTTCAAGGCAGTTTACAGAGACAATTCAACCAGATTTTTTTTTCTTTTTTTTTTTTTTTTTACAGAGTTCAAATTTTTAAATGTTACATTTTTCAAATACGTTTTTTACGTATATTACATTTTTTTATTTTTATCATTTTTAATGTCTGGTCTTCAAATTAAGTTTTGCAAATTGCATTCTTTTAATGTTGACCAATAGAGATGCGTCTCTGCTCTCCACTCCAGAGGGAAGCCAACCCTCAGAAACAAAGGGAATGCGATCTGTAAAATGGAATTAAAAATAATGCAATTTGTAAAATTCAACCCCAAAAACAGTAATTTGAAAATATAAAATGTTTATAAAAAATTTAAATACAGTTTGAAAAACAAAATTATATATAAAGCGAAAAGAACAAAAGTTACTCCCAAAATTTTTTTCTATGGATTTTTCAAAGTTTAATTTATTGTTTTATAACAAGGGATTTACTTCTACGTTGTGTCTGATGCTCTTATTTGAGTGCTATCCATGAGAAAGGATGGTAGTGATGTTTTTGATTAAACTCTTACTTATTTAGTCCTATTTCGACGAAATAGTGTGAAGCACTTTCCTGTGTAGCAACCCCCTAGCTTGAAAGTGTTGCTTTCAGGTTTATTTGTTCTTAGAGGTCTTTGCTTGTCGGGTTTATCTCCACTGACCACCAGCAGAGAGGAATCTGAGGAATTTAACTCCCTCTTGTTGCCCTCCCCCTCTGTTTTTTTAACCAGGAGGAGAAGAAGTGCTTTGTGTGTGATTCTGCAGCACCATATGATGATGAGCTGGCCAACCACAACAACAGCCACCGCATTGAAAACGTTGTCACCACATTTGGTCCCAACAGGCTGAAGACCTGGTGGCAGTCTGAGAACGGTAATGATTCGGTGATGTTTGTTCAGCCATTAAACTCAGCCACCCAAAAAGCCTCCGCTGGTGTTTGATCCCAGCCAGGTTTCAGTTGGAGGTCAAGGCATGTTTCTGCAGCTGCTCAGTGTTGATACAGTACTTTACAAATGAAACTTTACCTGTTATATCTGCCACAGTTTAAGAGAATTGCAAAGGAATCTCTTTTTTGTTTCATTTTTTAATATGTTTAGGGATTTTATCAATCCATTAATTGCATTAATAATTCCTGAAAATAAATCTTTTAGCTTAAAGTAATATGATTTTTTTTTATTTTATTTCTGAATTTAATGATTTAGGATATAGTCACTTGCTTAGCTGTTGGCAATGATAAGGTCTGAAAGATGCTTTCTCTATGGACTGCTAAGTAAACGACCCACTAATTAATCTCCCCACAGTTCTTGGCCATCACTTTTAAACCAGGTTCAGAAATAGTTTTGCTCCCATTTATAAAATAATGTAATTTTATTGGCCACTGCAAACGTAAATTACAGTTAAATTTGACCTCTGCATTTTACCAAGCTATTTGAGAGCAGTGGGCCGTTTAGAGGAACCAGGATCCAATTTTGGGTTCATGGTCCTGCTCGGGACCCAGGGTGGCAGGTTGTGGGGTTTGAACTGGGGAACCCGCAGACTTTTAAGAAAAAGGTCTGGTCTAACTCACCATGACTGGATGCCTAGCGGTTTTCTTAATCTAATGGAGAATTTTAGCATGTTCTTTTTCCCCATCATCGTATGGAAACACCCGTTCTTAAGATCTCCAAAAACCATCCTATGACAGCTGGATCTGGATTATAGACCATTCTGATTGCCATCGACTTCACTAAGTCTTTGACACCATCTAACATAGGATAAATCTGAACAGTCACCTCTTCTCAACTAATTTAAATCTCCATTACGTATTTGGATCAAAATCTTTAAAATACCTTCATTAGCAGACCCTAAAAGGCCTTAAGATTGTCCACAGTCCTATCTTGTTCAACATGCATCGCATTTTTCTTGTTAAAATCTTCCGTCATTGTAGATTCAGCATAAATATTTACTGATAGGCAGATGACACCCAGCTCTATCCTTAGATGTTGGTTCACCTGAAGAAAATGGAAGTTTACGAAGTTAACAAAGTTGGTTGCATTTCAGTAACGCAGTAACAGTAAAAGCCTTTGTGTCATATTAGACCGTACTTTTTCTTAGATGGCTCAAAAGATTTTATCTGTCTCCTTACTGCCACCTAGCTTAGTGTGGCAAATCAACTCTGCCCATTGCTAACATGCATTGCATCAAGCTAACATATTCACTCCTTGGTAACTTCACAATGTCGAAATTTCCCGCTTTTTTCAATTTTTATTTCAAATCCCTGTTTAAACTTCAGTTGGTCCAGAACTCTGAAGCCGTCATCATTTTCAGAATCTAGTCCACAATGTCTATAATTTCCTATTCTTTAAGAACTCAACTGGCTTCCTTATGAATTCTATAATAATTTTAAAATGTGTGTCTCTGACCTTTGAAGCTGAATGTAATGTTTCTGCTTCATATCTGTCTAAACTCATTTTCATCAGCTACCCATGCGCACCCAAAGCCCTTTGTCCCTGATCTACCTCATACCCCCAACTGCTGGCTTAATATAGTGGGAGGTTAAGCATCAAGAGATTTCTCTCACGAAGTGCTTAAGGATTTTAAAAGTATCACCATGTGGCTACAGAGGTTATACCGCACTCTCAGGGCTTGGATGGATGGAGTTGTTGGTGGACTGTTGGGTTGAGGATGATGCTCAGGAGTTAAGGCTGCTTCTGCCTGAATCAGTGTTATAAAAGGAAAAGCCACATTTAAACCTGAGGAAGGAGGCTTCGGTCACAAGATGTATGAAGGTTGGTTGAGGACCCAAAGCAGAGAGCAGGAGGCAGAGGTAAATCTTATAGATTTGATGAAAAAACAGAGGCAGACAACCAAAAATCCAAAATACTAAGAATAAAAAAAACCCAGAAAGCATCAAGGGAAACTCAGGTGGGAAGCCAGAGACGACGGAACAACAAATCAGCAACAAGGAACCAGCACTGAGTGACTGCAGAGGTGGAGTATATAAGGGGAACAGAACAAAAGATGGACTAATGAGCTGAATAAGGAGCAGGTGTGAGTGGAACTAACTGGAAGGAAGCCAAGGGGAAACGAAACAAGCCCAAGGGGGCAACAGAGAGTAACTAAAGATTGCTTGAATATAATGGAAAGTAAACCAGAGATCAACAAAACAGAATAACTAATAACTGAAAACTAAAAGCTTAGATTCCCAAAAGGGGAGAAGCAGGACAGCTTCAGAGTCAGAAACATACAGTTCGGTTAAAAACTGAAGTGTCTGTCAGCGACCATGTTGGGGTTATTGATGACTGCCTAATGTTTGAGGTGCACAGATTTTAGACAAACTTTTTTTTTTTCAGGTCTGGAGAATGTCACCATCCAGCTGAATCTTGAAGCAGAGTTTCACTTCACTCATCTCATTATGACCTTCAGGGTAAGCTCTTCACACAGCGGTGGTTTACTAACAGTTGTAAGATGAGCTTTCGAACTTCATCTCCATCTGTTCTCATTCATCAGACATTTCGACCGGCTGCCATGGTCATCGAACGATCAGCGGACTTTGGGATAACCTGGCAGGTTTACCGTTACTTTGCCTATGACTGCGAGACGTCCTTTCCGTCTGTTTCCCAGGGTCCAATGCAGAAGGTTGATGATGTCATCTGTGACTCTCGGTACTCGGATATTGAGCCATCCACTGAGGGCGAGGTACCATCGTTTTTTGAAAGCATTTAGAGGCAACTGCAGGGACACCCTGGTGTTTTCACAGTGAAATCATTATATAATCCATCATTGAGACCTTTTTGCGCTGGCTTGATGGTTGTTTCTTTGAAATATTTCCTCTTTCAGGTGATTTACCGAGTCCTGGATCCAGCATTTCGGATTGAAGACCCATACAGTCCACGAATCCAGAGTGCGTCTCCTTTAATAAGGTTATTTCACCGGAGTCTGAGGATTATTGATCAATAATTAAGTTTCTTTGTTTAGACTTATTGAAGATCACCAACTTACGGGTGAAGTTTACCAAACTGCACACCCTCGGAGACAACCTGCTGGACTCCAGAATGGAGATCAAAGAAAAGTATTACTATGCCATCTATGACATGGTGGTGAGAGGAAACTGTTTCTGTTATGGACATGCCTCTGAATGCGCCCCTGTGGAGGGAACAGGCCAAGCGATTGAAGGCATGGTGAGTCCTAAAGAATGATGCTGTTGGGCTAGTCTGATGTAATTTTACCTCCCCAGAGAAGATGTTGGCACATCACAGTTCTGCTAATTAAAGTTCTGCAAGATAAAACAGAATAGCCTGGCCCTGCCAAAAATTAAATATTTACATAGGACTATTAAATATATTATTCTCATTGAGTTCTTTGGTGGTTTTTTGCTTTTTTTTTTTTTTAAGTTTTCCACCAATATTCCTCTTTACTTTTATCCTGCATGTGTAAATCAATTAACAGTGAGTTAAAATTCAAATGGACCAGTAGATTTGTATGGATATTTGGTAATTATTGATCAATTATCTGTAAATCTTTTAGGTTCATGGTCACTGCATGTGTAACCACAACACTAAAGGACTGAACTGTGAACAGTGCGAGGACTTCTACCATGACCTTCCCTGGAGACCAGCAGAGGGACGCAACACAAACGCCTGCAAGAGTAAGTCCTTGGGTCTCCAAGGTGGTCCCAAAAGGCACTGGTGATTTTAAAGCCAGTTCAGGACGCACCAAATGAGGGTAGACCAGTCCAGAACTGTCCACATAGTCCAGTCCTGGTTTATAATGGTCAGGTATGCATAAGTGGATCCAGAACAACTGTTACAGGTTTTGTGGCGCAGTACAAGCATCGTTCACATGGACCTAGAATTCTTTACATGGGTCTGTAATGGTCCACATGGATCATATTGGTCAAGGCTGTCTAATATAGGTCTAAACCAGTTCAAATTAGTCCACTTATGTATAAACGGAAGCAGCTTAAAGCATATAGCCTACATAGCTATGAATTAGTCAGTTGATTTCAGTACAGATCTACAGTGGTCCAAAATGGTGTCTCTGATCTTTCACCGCCGGTTTACATTGATCCATAACTTTATATTTTCTGAGGTTCTGATGGGTCACGGTTGAAAAAAAATCATAATAATTGATAACCTAAAGCATCTGCAGCAGAGAGGTTGATTATCAGGCTTTAGATAAATCTTCTCCAGTGTTCTGCTGTTCTCTTCAGAGTGTAACTGCAACCAGCATTCGGACTTGTGTCACTTCGACATGGCCTTGTTCTTGGCCTCTGGGAACATCAGCGGAGGAGTTTGTGACAACTGTCAGCACAACACGACCGGAAACAACTGCGAGCAGTGCAAACCGTTTTATTTCCAACACCCAGAGAAGGATCTCAGAGACCCCAACATCTGCCAGCGTGAGTTTACCTGTGTTATATTAAAGCAGAAGCATGGAACTCTGGATTGACAACAGAGTTAAGGTGTTTCCTGTACAGAGTTCTGATCCCAGAAAGAACCACTGAGATCTGTTCAAACATCAGCTTGGTCTGCAGTTTCTCTGCTTTGAGGAAGCAAAATGTTCCCAGGTTATCCTCTGCCAAAGTCTGGTGTCCTGATCAGATTTCAGTCGCTCAGGCATTTTCTTGAAGGAAGATTAAAGGCTGAATATGAGACCAAACATGGGGGAATCTTTTTTATGTCCAAGGTCTTTGATGTGGCTTCATCCAAGCTCAGACCTGCCTCACAGACCATCTACTCATCTTTATGCAAACATACTAGAGCTCCACATTTAATCATCCATGTCTGCCCCTGAAAGAGACTTTGACGATCACAGCAGAGTAGTGTGGGTAGTCTGTTGGAGGCAGGTATGACAAACAGTTTCATGCAGTTTCTTCTTCCGTCTATTGAACTGGAGCTCAGATCTCAAAGTGATCTATCTGGGCTTCTAATGCTGTCTGTGTTTGAACATACTACACAGGTTTAGTGTTATGTTTGTGTCTACAGCATGTAACTGTGACCCGGTGGGTTCCCTTTACGGAGGAATATGCGACAGGATGACGGATATACAGGCCGGTCTGATCGCTGGTCAGTGCCGCTGTAAAATCAACGTGGAGGGAGAACGCTGCGAGCGCTGCAAACCGGCACATTACGGGCTCAGCAACGAACCTGAAGGCTGCAAAGGTTGGAACGGCTCCTCACAATGACAACTTAAACACAGAAACTTTTAGCTCTGAAAAGTTACCGGCAACGTCCTTTAACAATAACTCTGCTGGAAAAACCAGTTCATTGATAATCTCTCAGTGATGCACTAATGAAACACAGATGTTATCATGAGTTCTGATGACTGATAAAAAAAAAAAAAAAACTAAAAAAAATGGTTGGTATTAATTTCATTAGTAACCACAACAACAGGAAATTACCTCTAATAGGCGGTTAAAGTTCATTAGATCCAGGTTTGGCAGCCTGGTTTATGAAAGTTCCCAGAAGGTCCCAGGACAGCTTCAGAAGGTTTATCTGATGGCTATCTTCATGATTCCTCAAAGTTCACTTCAGCATTTAGTTCATATTGTCCACTTCTCTGGAACAAACTCCCAGAAGACTGTAAAAGTGCTTAGAGCTTGAGTTAAAAACCCATTTTTTTGACTTTTAAACTGCTAAGTGAGGTATCATCAATGTAAGTTTGTGCTCCAGCTGTTTTATTTGTTTTACTACCTGCTTTCTTAGATCTTTGCTGCCTGTCTCCAGTCTAATTAGGACCAACCAGAGGCATATTGATTTATATTTAATCTTTATTTAATCCGGAGAGTGATATTTAAATTAAGAACCTTTTTTCAAAGGGGTTTCAATGACATGAACTGGCTGTTGTTAATGTGTGGTGCTGTGGTGCTTGCAGCCTGTACCTGCAGCTCCCTGGGAACCGCTCCTGGAGGAAACCCCTGCGACAGTGAAACAGGAATCTGTTTCTGTAAGCGTCTGGTGACGGGACGAGACTGCGACCAGTGTGTGGTGAGGAAAATACTCTGATTACTCTGCGTTCTCTCGACCAGTTTGGTGACACTCCACAAAGCAGACAGATCAGGAGAAAGTAACCTCTGAAGGACCTATTCTAAAGTAAGATGTGAGAGTTTCAGTAAGAGAGTGAAGACTGGAGGCTGTATAACTGTAGGAGTATTGTCTGGAGATGAAAAGGGGAACTGAATGACTTCCTGGCACAGCTGGACATCAGGTTTTTACAGACTGGGATGTCCTCAGGATGTCTTGTCTCTAACTTCAATGTTTTGTTATAGGATGAACACTGGGGCCTCAGTAACGACAGGGACGGCTGCAGGCCGTGTGACTGTGATCTGGGAGGAGCCGTCCACAACCGGTGAGCTCTGCACCCATTTCAACTCTCCTTCAACTGAAAACTGTGGCTCCTTGTACTTTTAAAGCTACAAATCAACAGCAGAGACACTACGCCTAAAAATAACCTGACAGTGACATAACTGAGGTAGAGTTTTAGCTCACATTTAGGACTTTTTTGTAAATGTCATGGAGGGGACAAGGAACAATGAAAATGAAATTCATTGAACTCAGAAAAGAGGAATGATCATTATGAGCCATCTTATATAAGAATATATTTCTATCTGCTCTGAGTGGACAGTTCTTTGCAGTCCAATCTGGTTCATTGGCCATGTCCAGCTACAGTAAAGGAACCCAAAACAATGACACTTCCACCTCCTTGCTTCACACCTGGTTCTTTGGTCCTTTTATCAACATGGTTTATTTGCTTTATCTCAAACAGGTCTTCTGTTTAGGTTTCTAATGATGATTGAATACATTTTAAGTGCCTGGAGACCAACTTTAGATTGTATTGTCTAGGTTAAGATCAAACATCTTAGAAGGTTAGACTTTGGTATGTTTGTCGTTATTTTTTATGTCGTTCACTTGTAGATTACTTCCAATATAGTAAGTGAAAAGGCTGAAAGTTACAGACTCCCTTAAATCTATTATCAGATTCTTAAGCTGGTGCAGAAATCTTGACGAAGTTCTAAAGAAAGTAGTGAACAGGCTCTTTGGATCTCATGCCGCTTACTTTCATTTCAATTCCACAGTGTTAAATATAACGTGTCAAAGTACATTGACTCTTATAGAGTTATTACAACAACAACTGCAGTAAGACATACACTCTGTAGAAAGTTAATTTTACACCAAGTCAGAGTGGGACCAAATGCACTCAGACTGGTGTTAAATTTAACTCTTAAAGTGTTACTTTAACTCTGCAAAATGTACTGTTAACTGAAGCACAGAACTAATTGTCAGGAATTTAAAAAGTGGAAAATACACCCATAACCTGAGCTGATATGCTTCTTTGTGTTAAGTTAAGCTATTTTAAATAGGAATTATGTAATATATGTTCTAACAGGAAAGGCATTTTAAAAGTATTTGAAATAAAATTACAAAATCGGGGCGTCCTTTGGTGGGGCTTCTTTAATCCATAAAAATATATAAATCTATAAATGTATCAAAAAACTAAGCTAGGCTCTCTAAATATGTGCCTGAAGTCCTGTGATCAAAAACCAAATGTCTGTTTCAAAGCATATTGCAGAAATTAAAACAATGAGATTAGAAGAATTAAAAAGATTGAGATAAAATTGCTGAAAGAAATTTGTTTCCCGAGCCAATCTTCTTATGGGAATCAGTTTGTATCTGGACAGGAAACAGCAGTGTTTGACTTCCTGTCTGCAGGTGTGATCAGGTGAGCGGCCAGTGTGTCTGCAGAGATCACATGTTTGGTCGCCGCTGCGATCAGGTGGAGTCTGGATTCTACTTCGTTGCTCTGGATCACTACATCTACGAAGCTGAAGATGCCAAGTTTGGACCGGTGAGTTTTCAATCTGACGTTTTAAATAATTTAATAGCTTCCCAAGATCTACATGTTTAAAGACTCACACTGTTCCTTTAAACAAAAAGTTAGCAGCAAAAATCAAGCCAAAAACAGAGAGATTCATATTTGTTTTTCTATAAGATACAGATTTTTTTTTAAACTGCGGCTGTTTTAAGTTATGAAGCATTAAACATGTGACGAAGAATTTAATTATTTATGTACCGGTAATGATTTTTTATTTTTATTTTTTTTTTTTTATTATTAAATTCTGTTAATTATCTTCTTTCATTATGGGGAAAAAAACATAAAGGCAGATTATATTATTTTAGTTATGTGTTTTAACACTGCAGCTATCAATAGATTCGATTTATAAATAAATAAAATAGATTAACTGAATAATTATTTTTAGATTAATCAATTAAATAAAAACTTTATACCCTTGTGAATAACATACTACCACAGACCTGTCTTTTAACCAAAACAATCACATTTATTTCGCATTTGAAATGGCAAAGAAAAAAAAAAAAACATTGAACGCTCACAAATGCAAGTTGAGGAGTTTTGGATGGAACATATTAAAAGACAAAGAGGGTATTTCACCTTTAATGCAAAAGGTATTAGTTCTTCCACAGTTTTGGCTTAGTTTCTTCTCTTGTTGTTTTCACAAACGGCATGTTTGAGACTGTATTTTTCTAGTTCACAATCATCCGATTACTGAATTAGTTGTAGAGAAATTCAGTAATTGATTGATAACAATTAACCTAATCAAATATTTAAGCCAAATGTGTTTAATACGTTAGCTTCATAGAAAATAAAATAGACAAAACAACAAAATTTAAACAAATTGAGGCTCAGGTTTTCTCTGATGTTACATAAATCTTTTGGAAATATTTTTTCTCTCAGGACAGAATGGCCTGTGCATAAATTAATTTGATATGCAGACATTTAGTTGATTTGTATACAGATAGTTTATGAACGTGTCAGTCTATAAAGAAGCTGGTTCAGTTACCTACTAACACTTCTTACTTTCGTAATGACGTCATAATTAAGAAATAAGATACTTGAGTATTACTACAGTTGGTTCCTTATTTTCTGCTTCTTAAATTATTCCAGTTTTTCACTATAACTCAGCATTTTTCTTATGCACCATTTTCTTTAAATGGTTGTCCTTGTTCCTCAGTCTTCCTAACATCTTTATTCTTCTTTCTATTATTAAATCAGAATTAGAGTGTTTGACTTGTTTGTAATGTTTGTGGAATTCTGAACCCCGTTTTCCTCTGACCTTGTCCCTCCTCACAATGGCTCTTTAGGAAGTGACCGTTGTACCCAGACCCCACCCTCATGACCGCAGTCCTACCTGGACAGGTGTTGGCCTAGTCAATGTTCCTGAAGGGGCCTTCCTGGAGTTCACTGTAGACAACATCCCTCATTCCATGGAGTATGACATTCTCATCCGCTATGAGCCTCAGGTGAGATACCACCTATTGGTTGAACTGTAGGTTTGAGCTCAGAGGTTTTTAAGTCCCTCAGAAATCATGAGGTAGCATAAGCAGAAAAGCTGTGTTTGTCTGACTTTTTGTTCCACTTTACTGTGATGTACTTTTACAGCTGCCTGATCAATGGGAGGAGGTTCTGATGGCGGTGATAAGGCCTGGACCAATCAGAGCTGACAGCCGCTGTATCAACACGGTGCCAGACGATGACAACCAAATGATCTCCCTTCACCCCAGCTCACGGTGAGCAGCCCTGCGCCTGATTGGTTGGTTCTGTTTGGTACCACCTAGAGCATCCAGTGAAGACATTTTGAATTTTCTGGATAATGAGATCTCTGCTGAATGTTTTAAAGTTGGATACAAATTAGTATTAGGCCCACTTAAAGAAAGTTGTTCAGAGAAAGATAGCAGATTCTTGACCAGGGTAAGAAAACTAAAGTCCTTAACAATCATTTTCCTACATGTTTTAGATGCATCCCGGCACCAAACATGTTTGAATTAATGTCTGATCACCTCCTCAGTATATCATCAGATTATTTTTTGGATGATCACAACATAATTAATTCTTATTAAACAGAGGGTGAGACTGTAGTTATAAGTGTTTTAAATGTATGATGCATTTTATGTCCTCAGGTACGTGGTTCTGCCAAGGCCGGTTTGTTTTGAAACTGGACTGACCTACACGATCCGACTCAGTCTGCCGCTCTACTCGGCTGTCAGTGACGTGCATTCTCCGTACACGCTTATCGACTCGGTAAGGAAGCTTCACCTGTTCGCTGCATTTTTTTTATGTCACCTTGTTTCCTCCCTAAGAATCCAGTAAGGATGGGTGTTTCCCTGAGTCTTTACAGGTTTTATCCAGTAGTAATCAGGGGTGCATGGTGTGTTAGTGGAGGCTGTAGGCTGTAATGATGGTTTGAGATTCATAGCAGTGTTACAAATGTTATAATATGGGATACACCCTTTTCTCAGAGGTTTTTCATCCTGGGGGACACATCTCAACTTGATGATCTCCCACCCCACATTCCAGAATGGGTCCAGGTGGCTCTGATGCAGGGTCTGGAACTTATAGTTCCAGAATGGGAGGCATCTCCCCTCTGTCAGCCGCTGGCACGTAAACCTAACCAAGCTGGCTGCACTGGAGGGTTTAACATGCAGACTAATAAACAGAGCGGAAAGCATCAATTTAAAATTACACAACACTATGAGAGAGTTAATGTAACCAGCTGAACAGGCAACATATTATGATTTATCTTACAACCCCCCCCATCTTTTTCTCTTCTCTGTCTGTTATCATTACTTATACATTTACCGGTAATTAATTAATGGGTTTTATTGTCCTTTTCATATCTAACATTACCATTTTGATTTGTCCCTCTCTTTTTTTGGTTTTGCTCTTTTTCCTGGATTGCACTCTTTATAAAACAAAGCTTACTGCTTACTATCTGCATAAAAGTCTTGATACCACTTTGTGACAAATCATCTCCATATGATGTTTAAAAAATATTTCTGTTAAAAGTATTAATCTCATAGAAACTGGTGTGGACTGCCTCTGCACGGAGGAGCAGACTGCCGGCTTTATTCCTGCATATCTTTGGATTCAGCTGTTTTTTTTTTCTCCATCTCACAGATCGTGCTGATGCCTCACTGTAAGAACCTGGACATATTCACCTCCTCTGAGGGAGGGGATTCTAGCGCTTGGGAAACATTTCAGAAGTATCGGTGTCTGGAAAACAGCCAGAGTGTCGTTAAGACCCCAATGACCGACATCTGTAGGAACTTCATCTTCAGCATCTCTGCTCTGTTGCACCAGGGAGCTAAAGGTAACCTAATCCACCTAGAACTAGAGGTAGAGTTAAGCTCAGTTAAGCACAGTGATGGTTGAGGAAAGGTGTTTCCCGCTGTCTGAGGAATGTCTCTGGTTAACCCCTGACTCTGACCTTTGACCTGGCCCAATCAGGCTGAAGCCAGGAATTCCCCTCTGGGTTTGATTCCAGCTGGGCTCTGAATCAGAGCTGATTATATCAGTCATTTATTTCTAACTATAATAAAAATAACAGGAAGATCTGTATGAATGCGGTTTGAACCAGAAAACGATTGAAAAATGTTTTTATTTTTGTAACTTCCAGAATCAAGATGTGATTTCATGTAACATAAGGCATTGTTTCCCTTCTTTAAATCCATCAGATTTCATCACCTCTTCTTTTGCTGCCTCCTCCTTCACAGCTGCTTTAACACTGACCCATTGTTTCAGATAATTCCTAAATGCCCCTCATCACTTTGCTGCCTCCAGCCTCACTTCCTTAGCAAGACTCAACTTGTTTCTTCTTCGTGTTCCTCTGAGCTCATAAATTCCTCACGTCTCTCCCAGGATGTGCAGATTAAGTGTTTTGAATTGTCCCTTGTGTTGGACTCCATTTCCCAGAATGCCAGTGTGACCCCCAGGGCTCCCTCAGCACAGTGTGTGATCCCATCGGGGGCCAGTGTCAGTGCCGACCCAATGTGGTGGGCAGGAGCTGTGACAGATGTGCTCCGGCTACTTTCCAGTTTGGACCAAACGGCTGCAAAGGTCAAACATCAATTCATAAATACGCAGATTATGTGATAATGCGATGATCACCATGTGCAGAAGAATAAATAATGAGCCACTTATGGTGTTGTGTGTTTTGCAGATTGTGCGTGTGACCCTCAGGGTTCCCAGAGTCCAATCTGCGATCAGCTGAGCGGTCAGTGTGTCTGCGTCATCGGGGCATACGGTCGGCAATGCGATCGCTGCCTCCCGGGTCACTGGGGCTTCCCGTCCTGCCGTCCCTGTTCCTGTAACGGACACACAGAAACCTGTGATGCCGACACCGGCCGCTGCACTGCCTGCAGGGACCATACCACCGGACACAGCTGCGACAGGTGTGCCCAGGTGACCCAAAGGAACACGATCTGCACAAAGGCTCGATTTCTCTAACCCAGCTTGTCCCATCCAACATATTTAGGTGTCTGGATGGTTACTATGGTGATCCAGTGCTGGGATCAGGTGACCACTGTCGTCCATGTTTGTGTCCCGATGGCCCCAACAGTTTGCGTCAGTTTGCCGGAAGTTGTTACCGTAGCGACACTTCGGAGCAGGTCGTGTGCGTCTGCAACCCAGGATACAAAGGTGAAAAATTATTCACAGTCACATAGACTGACAGAACAATAACGCAGAGCTTCCTGCAGTAATGGTTTGGTTTGTTCCAATCAGGGTCCAAATCCATGAGGGAACTGTGAACTGAACAGTTCCTGCAGATTTATAATCAGAGTCCTTTCTTTTAAAGTCAAGGCAGTCTCACCTAAGCCAAAAACTTAAAAAAAAAAACAAATAAGAGGTCCTAAATTGCACATGCATTTTTATATATATTTTTTTTTTTTGCAGGTGTAATAAGTAGATGTGTTGCTCTCAATCTGCAAAGATTGATGCCTAAATTTTCAAGTCCAAAATGTTTGGCTGCACTCATTAAAATTAGGCTGCTTGTCCTACAGGCAGTTTGAGAGTGGACATAAAGAAAGATGAGGTTCAAAGCCATTTAGTTGGAGGTAATAAGGATAATTATTAAAGAATTGATACGGATGATACTTAATAATATCTATAATGCACCTCCCATATCCAGCCTATGTCAAAGTGCAAGCAAATCTACAAGCAAATCCACAGCACGTCATGTCAAGGTACTTTACAGTTCACCAGATCATACAGTCACATTGATTCAAAGTTTTCTATCTAAGGAAAACCAGTTGATTGTATCGACTCATTGACTCTTCAGCAATCCCTCACAATAACCATGCTTGTAGTGACAGAGGAGAGAAAAACTCCCTTTTAGCAGGAAGAAACCTCCAGCAGAACCAGGCTCAGTGTGAGCGGCCATCTGCCAAGGCCGACTGGAGTTAAAGGAGACAGAAGTAAAGATACAAAAAACAGCTGTAAAAGGCAGCCCCGTCCAGGAAACACATTTAAACACTAGATGACTCATTCTGTGTTCTAGGTTTTATACTTTAAGTCTTATTGCTCTTCTTTTTCTATGAGTTTTAACTAATGTCTAGGTACTATATGCATTTTGAAGCAGGGTCTCGCTGAAAAAAAGGAAAAAAACATCATTATAGGATTCTGCTTTAATGAACTAACGTCCTAATTCCAGCTTTCCCCAGCACAGATTCCTAACACACTAATTTTAAGGTTGTAATTTGAAGGCATCACAGCGTATCTGTAAGAGATCTGACAAGGTATTAGAAATGCCAAACAGCATTATAAAGTTCCAAAGATTATTTACTAACACTTATTTACTACATTAGTGGATTCATCACACATAAAAAAAAAAAAAAAGATTCCTGTGAAGATTATTAAACGTCCTTTAAATCTGACTGACTGAGCTGGTCGTCTGCTGGATTGGTTGTTGCAGTTTATCTCATTTAGAATAAAAATGAAAATTTTGTGGGGTCAGCATCACAGGCAGGTCACCGGGTTCAAGTCATAGATGCTACCGTAAATGCATGAAAACCCCCAGTGCATGACTGGTCTCCTCTCAGCTTATAGTAGGTACAGCCTCCTTCAGTGAGTGTGTACTAGAGGAGGGATCAGCTCTGAGCTCCAGATGTTCCTCTGAGGATTGTTTTATGATCCTGACCGCTGCTGTACACAGACATGAAAAGCTTTTAATTTGAGGAGAAGCTGCTCTGTTATTCAGTCTGATGGAAACTCTGAGAGCGGGGACATGTTGAGACGTCGGGTCTGTTATTAAAGCAGGAAATAAGACGTTCAGGCTGAAATCAGCTGTTGACAGACGCATGAATCACCAACTTTCTTCTTTGTTTGCATCTGACAGCAGAAATATTTGCTGAGAGGTGATTAAACGTCTGTATGACAGATTTAATCCTATAGTTTTGCCCAGCAGAGACTTGGTAGAAGCGGAGCAGCAGGATATTTCTCAGCCTGTGTGGTGGACATCAGCCTTAAATACTGGGACAGAAAAACCAGAGCCAGAGTTACAGCTGAAACCTGATACTAAGAAACAAACCGATGTTTACATTTTCCCTTTTCGTCCTTGTTTGATTAATTCAAGAATAGTAAAAGGTATTTTTTCAGTCTTTTTTTTGCCTGTTTTTAAATCAATCATTGATGCTTTTATCTATGACTGTGGTCACTTCCCACAACTGTTCTTCAACCTAATCATATATATATATATATATATATATATATATATATATATATAAAACATTCCCTTTGGGATTATTAAAGTATTTTTGAATTTTAACTTAATTTGAATTTGATGCCTTCTGTACTTCCAGCAGTAACAATGTTGTCATCCGTCATTGTATCCAAGTATTTAAATGTTGATCTCATCAAATCCCACTGGGCATTAATCCAAAAAGTATGTTTTTTTTTCCCCTCTAAGAGCATTTGCGGCAGTTTTTATGTTGCTTTTGAAACATGTTCTTCCTCCTCATGTAGCCTTCAGTCCATCGTAGTACAAGATTTGTTTTACTGCGTTATTCTTGAGGCCAGTATCCAAATGTTTCACCAAAAAGATCTGAACCCGTCTCATTCTAGAACAGTATGAAGGCTTCTTATTTTCTTCCAGATTGTAGTGTTAAAAAATGATTGTTGAAACATCTAAAATCTGTTCCTGAAGAAGTTCCAGTCTGCAATTTTTCCTGATATCATAGCTTTGCAGAATATGGAATATACGAAAAGAAACGTTATAATCCTGACCTAAAGCAGGCAAAGTTTAGTCTGGGTTAATGTCGGATAAACAGATGTTTGTCTCTCTTTACACAGTTTATCTAAATGTCTGGTTTCCACTGCTACTCCATAAATAAACAAGTGTTTTAGGTTTTTTCCTACATAAAACCAAAGCAAACCTTAATTTTTTGGATTTTTATTCCTTATTTTGCAGTTAAATTTTTGTTTTCTGTCACGTCTGCTTCCTATTCACTGTTCTGCTAGGCCTGTCTAATCAGCAGATTGAGTCAATTCTTCAGTAGATTGTTTGGCTTTAATCACATGACCTAATGGCATCAATATGAGCTACAATGAAACTTTTGCTCTGATTGGTGGATCCTTGGTTCCTCTTCAGTGTCCAGAATTTTCTCTGAACTTAGTAGATCTTTGTTCTCTTATTTTTCACATTAGTCATATCCTCTGTTTTGGCTATAAAATCTATTTTAAGGTACCGGTAAACGTGCTGCTCCTAATTTGGGCTTTGTCGCTGTATTATGTTAACTTTGACTTGTTTTACAGCTCTGCAGAGGTTTGCTGTTGTGCAGGACCAGTTCTAAAAACAGAGACATTAATCTCGAGGAACCCAATAATCTGGCCTCTAACAAAAGTTCTGGTCCTCCACAGGTGCTCGCTGTGATCAGTGTTCACCTGGTTACTATGGAAACCCCGACGAGACAGGGGGCCAATGTCTCCCATGCCAGTGCAACAACAACATCGACATGCTGGACCCGGAGTCCTGTGACGCCAGAACCGGAGAGTGCCTGAGATGTCTGTACCACAGTGAAGGCCCCGCCTGCCAGAACTGCAAGCTGGGTTACTACGGCAACGCCTTGGTCCAGGATTGCCGAAGTGAGTTCACACAGACCCTTGTAGAACCGGCTCATAGTGGTATGATCCAACAGAACTGGTAAAAACCTACAGTAAACCAGTAAAAGAATTGGCTCGAAATCACACATTGGTTTTTAACCTGAAGCTCAGTTTAAAGGTAATATCTCTTAATTTGTGCAACATTATATTTTATTGTCACTAAAACCAGAAATAAAGAGATAAAATGTAGGTGAATTAGGAAACCTCAGTGACTATCTAGACTCTGTCTAGATGTTTAAACACCAGAAAAGTAAAAAATACATTTGGAAAATAATTCTTCTTAAAATGTTGGAAATTCAGCTGAAATGATTAGTGTTAATTTTTTATTTTTTTTGTGATCACAGAGTGTGTTTGTAACACACTGGGAACCAACCAGTCCAGCTGTCCGTCCTCCAGCGACTGCCACTGCGATCGCAGCAGCGGTCAGTGTAACTGCTTGCCCAACGTTATCGGTCAACACTGCGACCGCTGCGCCGCAGATACCTGGAACATGGCCAGCGGCGCCGGCTGTCAGAGCTGCGACTGCGACCCCAAACACTCATTAGGGACATCCTGTAACGAGGTGCTGAATACCTTTCTGAAACTCTGAAACTGTCCTCACAGTCATCAGATTTTGTTTAAGCCTCGAATAATTTAATCTAAAAAAATAATTAATTCAATTCATAAGGCTTTTGATTAACTTCTATTACATTCAGAGATCTATTTTTACATTTTTAAAATACTGTTTTTGCAGGAAAAGCAATGTAATATTAATAGACATGGTTGATTTCCCACAGATCAGCGGTCAGTGTTCCTGCCATCCTGGTTTTGGAGGAAGGACGTGTAATGAGTGCAGAGAACTGTTCTGGGGGGACCCTGAACTTCAGTGTCGAGGTAAGTTTAATTGGAATATCAATCAGAACTGCTGCAGACAAAAACATTTTCAGGGCTTCTGCTTCTTAATTTTAGAGGGACAAAAAAGCAAAGAGCAGAGTTAAGGCTCCCTCAGATTATTAATGTGGCCATTTTCCAAGCAGCTCATTACTTTAAGCATTTGCAGATGATCTCTTGAGTTTCCCTTTTAAAACGTAGATCAGAGAAAATGTGGAGGGAGGTGCTGTGGTGAGATGAGGCTTTGTGGCATCGGTCTGACCTTCCATGTTTAGAGGAAGAGAAATGCTTCTGTGAAGCATGGAGGTGGAAGCATCATGCTTCAAAGCTGTTATTCCACTTTTTGTGAAATTTAAGAAAAGAGTTAAGACACTGATAAGTCATTAAGCGTGACAATAACTTTAAATTCACATCTAAGACTTCAAATTGCATGTCTACCAAAAATGGCCTAGTGGAGGTTCAGATCACAGCACTGCAGATTATATGTAGAGGAGGTGGGAATATTTAAGTTGCCAAACAGCAGCAAGAAAAAACACAAAACGATTTAGAGAGTTTCTCTGAAGAGTAGTCTGTTAGATTCCCACAATGACTTGGAAACAAGTTCAATTTTATGTTACATATTTCTTCCTGAATTATTGTAAAACTAGATTATTTCCATTCTTTAGGTTCTTGAAAATATTTTCCCCCTAAAAACCACAATGATGGAATCCATAGTTCTCACATATTATAAACTGCATGTAAAAGGAAAACCCCCACACTGCATTGTGGGAAATGTCTTGGCTCACAGAACTTCTCTGCTGCAGTCGGATTGAATCCAGATGTGCGAGCAGCTTCAAATGTTCGCTCTGGGTAAATAACCCTGGATAGATCAGAAAGAGCTGTTTAATTTGTCCTGTGGTCAAGATGCTATACACCAAATTCAGAAATATATAAAATGGAAAGAACAAAAGCAAGTAGTTTAGGAGAGTGATGAGAATAGAGATGAAATAGTGCAACGTTTAAAATAACAAAACAAAAACAGCATAAAAAAGGAGCAGGTGTGTCCTGAGAGCGTATACTGAGAATTAAAAACAGAAATATCTGCAGCAAAGGAAGAAAAATATTGGATATAATGCTCTAAAATCCTGTCTTTTTCAGATCCAGCTGTACTTGTTGGGGTTTTTTATATGTTCAGAGTTGATCAGAGTAAAGTCCCCTGTTTGTTTCCGTTAATTTCTACAGTAGATAGCAGCTGTTTCTTAATTGAAACCAGCCGTCTGACACACAAGCACACAGCGATCATTTGATCTGACTTAAATCTGCATATATGAGGGGTAGGTTCTTAACAGATCCAACAAAAGAGTAGATTCATCACAGCGACTGAAAAAAATGTGCAGAGGGTTTTATTTTTTTATTTTATTTTTTCTGCTGATGTAGAAGTAAATGTGTTAATTTTGTGATATCCAGGAGAAAATCATAACTTCGATCTGGTGCCATCTGTTGTCTTTACTAGACACCAGCTAAAGAAAAGGCCCCTACAAGGAAAACATTGAACATGTGTGCTTTAACTGATTTTAATTACTGCAGAAAACCCAACAAAAAGCCCTCCACCTTTGAACTGAAAACATGATCCCACACTGTTAAAAATGTAAGTGAATGCTTCTTGAAATGTGTTTTTTCATTTCATTTGAGAAGCTAAGTAAAAGAATTTGCCAAAAGAATAATTTATTTTAAAATGAGAAAAAAAAACTCTATTATCTCTTGAAATGAATAATAAATTTCAGAGCCTGGAAGGAGTCAGCTAGTGGAAAAAACAACAGAGCTGGTGGGAATCTGTGCTCACGCTTCATTAAACTGTGTTCCGTTTTGCAATCTACGTGTGCAGATATCTATAGAGAGTTTGGATGCATGTTTTTAGTAAATCTGTTGTCATATATAAAGCAGCATCATGCTTTGAAATAGGTCTTTATTTAGACTGAAATAAAACGTGACAGATGTCCCCGAGTAATCTGCCTGCACAGATTGCACAAACTGAGAGCACAGAATCCGTGTGCAAAGATTGCAAAACTGAGCACACAGTTTAGTGAAGTGTGTGCACAGATGTCCATAAGCTTTGTTCATCCCACCAAATGACACTAATTTATCCTATTTTAAGAGCGAAAATGCTCATTCAAATAAGATGGTAGAACATCCTATTTAGCTGCTCACATTTGGGGAATATGTGTTTATTTTATTTTGTGCAGTGTAATAAGTTAAAGGCAACTGGAGTGATATGTAAATATCTCTCATCTTAAATTCATATAGTCCTTAGGATCCTCATGTCCCAGATGACTGAGAATCTACAGCAATAACTTTAAGCTCAGCGGTTGATGGTCTAGTCAAAGTTTCAGAATCAGGTAACTGTGAGGACTCCATCAACAGAGGTTAACATGTTTCTGTTTCTTGCTTCTTATGGACCATAACAAGTGGTGTATATGTATTTAAAGTCTAGAAAAAATAATTTAAACAAAAAAAACCCTGTTTTGTCTGATTTTAAATTGTTTTACCTACAATGAAGGGCCACCTGCTGATTTGTGATATAAAACATAAAAAAATTTAGATGGAAAGTTTACGCCCAGAATCGGTATACATTTTTAGGTTCTGGTCCAACTATAGAATAAATCCTAGGTAAGACAGCCAATCTACTTCTAATTGTGCAACTAGTCTTTTATAGCCACCATTGTAGGCTAAAAAGTATTTGTTTAACAAGAGAGACACGTTTGTAGACCGAGCCCCTATAAGAACCTCCTCTGTAAGAGACAGACTGGAATGAATCCTGGTCTGTGAGGTTGAACCGTCATCATCCTGCAGGGGGGGTTTGACCCCTGGTTACTTCCACCTTGGTGAGATTAAGCCATTGGTACAAAAGGGTTTCAATTAAACAAAATAAAGCGACACACTTGTCTTTTATGATAGTTCTTTTCTCAGCATTTCATGTGGTGCTGGAGTTCTTACATAACCAGCTTTTTGTCCTGCTTCATGGAAGAAAGTAAAGTTGTGTCATTAACTGCTGGAAATCAGGATAAAGTGGCGACTGCTGTCTCCTCAGCTTGTGACTGCGACCCTCGTGGGATCCTGGAGCCACAGTGTAACAAAGTCAGCGGTCACTGCGTCTGCCTGGAGGGTGTGGCTGGACCTCGCTGTGATGTCTGCGCCCGCGGCTTCCATGGAACCTTCCCTGACTGTCAGCGGTGTCACCAGTGTTTCTCAGAGTGGGACGACATCATCGGCCAGCTGACCAACCAGACACACCGAATGGTCAACAAGGTCAACGCCATTAAAGCTAGTGGAATCAGCGGGCCGTACAGGAAGTCTATAGAGAGTATGGAGAGAAGCGCTGCTGATGTCCGGGCCATCTTGGACCAAAACCCGGCTTCCCAACCTCTGACTGAAGTCCAGACTCTGCTGGAGCAGGCCAGGTAGGATCCACTCTGACCTGCAGAGCTAAATCTTAAAATGTCCCAGCTGAAGGTGGAATCTAACCTCCAATTGTGTCTCAGCGACCTGATGTCAGCCTTGAGTCAGGCTATGAACGACACAGAGGAGACTCTGGGTCTGGTTGGGGAGCAGGAGTCCGGCATGAAAACTAAACTGGACTCTGTGATGTCAGACGCTCAGAAACTGGAACAAACAGTCCAGGAGTTACTGGGCCAAGTGGAGTTCATCAAGAACTCTGATATCAGAGGTAAGAGTTGAAGCTCGCAGAAGAAGAGCAGCATGTAGAGCTGTTAAAGATAATCGTTTTGAACTTAAAGCAGTAAAACCCATTATGGGAAATAAGCGGCAACTAGTTTAGTAATATATAATATATAGATAAAGATCTTGGAAATACAGCAATGCACTCCTTTAGTGTGAAATCACTGAGAGGCACTGTGCTGTTCATTTATATGTAGGTCTGTTTAGAAAGGATTGTATCTAAAAGCTCCAGTGAAGTTGAAGTTATAGTTGTATAAATTGTGCACTTCTTCCTTCCATGCTGTAGAGTTCAATGTCCTGGCTGACACACACCTGAGTTTTACAAAGGGGTGATTAACAGGCTTATGCAGCACTAATTGCTATGCAGACTGGATCGGATCCCTGTGCTGTGTCGCCACCTGCAGGTGGATCTCTGAACTCTAATCAGTTAGTCTTCCACATCACTTAGCCGGGTTCTGTAACAACGCCTGACTCTCTGTACCTCTCTGATTGTGTAATGATCATTGAAAATATTTTTGAGGTTGTTCTCCTGCTAAAAAATGAACCAGTCAGTAAACTTGAGGTATGGAGTTTTAGATTAAGGCTGAGTAGCGTTTAAACGGCATCAAGGCATCATTTTAGCCTTACGTAGTCCGACTCAATTCTAGTCAGAATATGAGTCTGATACTGCTCCATAGAGCTATGATTATGGGGCGTGTTTCGAACGAACCAGGAAAAAAAATGCCTCTGCACTCAATTGGATAGACCTACAACCAATAAGAGCAACGGAGTGCGTGACGTATGTTAAGCGATGCATAGTTGTTGTCAACAAAGATCAAAGCGTGTAGTTTCACGCCTATAATAAGAAGATGAGACTTGATCGCGTTTCTCTGTTCCTCTTTTAAAATTAATTTGCTGTCGATATCTTCTAGAACAGACCTAATAGCAGAATCTACTCACCTCAACTCTCCAGCGGCAGCCATTATTGTTGTCACCCAAGCGCGCATTGGTCACGTGGTTGATTACGTTACTGTTGGTCATCTGTCCATCATCGTATAAAGCCCGCCCTGACAATTTGATTGGATCGCCTGACAGTGGGCGATAATACTTGCGCTACTATGGAGCAGAGCCAGACCGAACTTCCCCGACCTCAAACTTTGTGGGCGGGACTAAGTTCGGAATGGCATAGCATCATTTTTCTCTGGTGTAAGAAAGCATAAAAACAAGCCGGTATGTCATCTACAAACCACAGATCTGTACTTGGTTATTAGCCAGTAAGTTTAACTGTTCATAACAATCGGTTTATGTTTGTTTAAATACAAATAATACAAATGAATAAAATCCAGAAAGTACATTGCTAAAGCAAACAAAGAATATATATGTTTTTTATCTTCCTAAGCAACAAGTAAATATAAAAGCATTTTAAAAGCAGTTTCCCAATAATTTTAAAGAAAGAGAAACATTACTGCAGAAGTTATAAATAAAAAATTGATGAATTGATTGCTCACCTGATCTACTTTGTTTTCTCGTTTAAAATTAAGGATAAGTACCAAGATGATTTAATTCAGGAGGCAACATATTAAGAACCCTACTTCAATGCAACAAACAACAAAATTATTGTTGTTAAATTGGAAGATCAAAGCAAAACTTATTAACTTGTAGGAATCATTACATCACTGTATGATGTTGCTAAAAAGCATTCATTAAAAATATTTAAAATAGTTCATCAACTTAAACCTGTTAAAGCTATCGAATATTTTACACAGATTTATGAAACTTAATAGTTTTCTGACATACATGTTGCCTATAAACCCAAAAATGTCCCTACAATTTGACATTTCAGATTTCTGTTTTCTGTCTGTTACCAGGAGCAACAGACACCGTCACCAAGTACTTCCTGCAGTCTCAGGAAGCCGAGGCTCGAGCAAATGCCTCAACCATCGAAGCTGGAAGTCCAATTGAAACTTCTGCTGCTCTACGGCAACTCACGGAGGACAAGCTGAACCAGAGCAGGGAGGAGTTTCTGGAAAGGCACTCTGAACATGCTCGGAAGCTGGACAACCTAGCAGGAGAGATGGAGACATTGGACCTTTCAGTGATCAGCTACAAGGTTGGAGGATAAAACCCCAAAAAGCAGGGGAAAAAAACTAGTAAAAGCTGCGTTTAAAAATTAAACCCTTAAGAAAGAGATTTTCTTTTTACCATAGGTGGATAGTATGTAACTACGCTTCTATGAATCTCGGATGACCACCAGAAGGGGGGGTCGCTGTTTGCTTCTTGCAGTTTGAGTAATTATACCAACAGTCCCACCTTGATGATGACTCAGAAGCTATATATGCTGCCGTTATACAGGGCTCTATACCTACAGAATCCTCTCGCGGAAGCAAGGATTCTGAGTGACAGATCATTTTTGGCGGTCATCAGGAATTCCTAGAACCGTAGTTACTATGTGTTTAGGTTTGTTGTCTGGAAAAAACACCCATTTCAGGCAGATATTCTTTCCCACATGATCTTAACACCATTCATTTTTTATTCTCCTTGTTGATGCAGACCTGTGGCAGCCCATCCTCTGGCCAAGAGTCCTGTTGGTCTTCTTCCTGCGGAGGTCTGGGCTGTGTAGACCCTGACGGTCAGGCCAGGTGTGGAGGAGAGGGATGTGATGGTGCAGTGACAGCAGCCAACAGCATCCTATTAAAGACCCAGGAGACTGAGAAGGAAATCATCAGCGCCATGGCAGAGGTGGAGAAGCTTTCAAAGATGGTGGGTCATCCTAGTCCTGGTTTTTGTCATATGATGTGGACGTTTGGAACAGTTTTCACGCAGACATTCTCTTCAGGTGTCCGAGGTGAAGATGCAGGCTGATGGGGCAAAGCTGAGTGCTCAGAATGTCCTGATGAAGACCAACAGAACCAAACACAAAGTTGACCAGAGCAACGAGGAGCTGAGGAGCTTAATTAGACAAATCAAAGATTTCCTCACACGTATGTTTCACCTGCTTTGAACCAGATCTCTCTTTTTTTTTTTCTAGTTTTTATTACCGGTACAATTTCTCCTCCACTTCCTGACATACCACCTTTGTGGGAAATCATGACGTTTAGAGACTATAAAGTGAATTTAAACATCTGGCCTTTTCAGAGGATGCTGCTGACCTGGAGAGCATTGAACTTGTGGCAAGTGAAGTTCTGGCCATGCAGATGCCGACCACACCAGCTCAGCTACAGAACCTTACGGATGAGATCCGGCACAGGGTGGGGGAGCTGGGAAACGTAGAGGCAATCTTACAGCAGAGCACTGACGACATCCAGAGAGCAGAGACTCTGCTGGACCAGGCTCGCCAAGCAAGGTGACTGCTTCACAGCCGGGACAGAAAACTTGAGGCACTGGATTGAACCTTTACAGTATCCACAGCGTATGCTTTTGATTTCCCTTTCTCAGTAAGCAGGCGACAGATGTGAAGGACTCTGCAGAGAGAGTGAAACAAGCTCTGGAAGAAGCCCAGAGAGCTCACACCGCTGCCAGCAGCGCCATCCAGCAGGCCGCCTCCGACATTCAGACTACAACCAAGCTTCTCTCCTCTGTCAGTACCAGTCACCAATACAGAGGAATTGTTTGACATTTCATACCTTGATGTCATGTTGCATTTCGTGTTCATTCTGTGTTCAGGTAGAGACGGAGACAGCGGACGCTGAGTCCAAGCTGTACAACGCCACCCAGAGACTGCAGAGGCTGGAGCAAGATGTGAGGCTGCTCACTGATAAATCAGCAAATGTCACTCAGAAAGCCAAACTGACCGATCAAGAAGCTGCAGAGATCGGAAGGATTGCAAAGGATGTCAAAAAGGTTGGCTCATCGTTCCTGTAGTTTACAGGTTTCTGTAATTCTGCCTGTGTTGATATATCTTTGTGTGTGTTTAGGAGCTGGAGTCGGAAGTGAAGCAAAAGTACAGCACAGTGGAGCAGCTGATAGGCCAGAAAGCAGGGGGTGTGGCTGATGCTAAGAAGAGGGCAGAGTCACTACAGAATGAAGCCAAACAGTTGCTGCTACAGGCCAGTGACAAGCTGCAGCTGCTGAAAGGTGATTTTACTGCTTCTATCCGTTTGCATCAGCCTAGTAGCTCTGGGGGGGGGTTCTCCATGAACAACGAATTCAGTTACCCTGAGCAGAAAGAGACCAGCCGAGATCCACTCACATCTATCTCAACTGACCTCAGAACTGGAAACTCCTGCTTGTATTCTCCATTGCTCTTCCTATTGCAAAAAAACACTGTTCTCTGTTTTTGCATCTATAAACGGCTGTTGCAAGTCTTTTTGATGTATGCAACATTAGGTCAGTTGTATAGAAGACGATATGTCTCAAACTAGGACATTATGACCACTGTTGATGCAAGAAGCAGCCATTTTGAATTTGTAAGCTGGGTATGGTCGTCTTGCCTCGAATTTAAAGGCTGTTTAAATTTAAATTTCCCACTTGCAGCTCTGAAATGACAAAACAAAATGGAAGGTGCTTCCTGGTTACGCACTTTGGCAAGCCCAATCATCATCAGTGTATTACATTGAATCATAGATTCACCATGGCAACCTCTAAAGATAGCTAGCGAAGTATGTGTTTGTAAGCTGTGGAAAGTGGGCCACTAAATCCTCCTCAGATAAAGTATTTCATGTTAAAAACTGTCATAAAACCAAAATCCAGTGAATGGGAAATGGATAACTTTATCTTTCTGTGAAGACCTTTTCAATGATTCAGTCAGCAAGGTAGTAACATTTTTGTGCTTCTGTCCTGGACCCAGAGCTTACACAGGGTAATGGTCATCAGAACCGCATTTAGTTTCCATGCATTTTATTTTATAAAAGCATTGTTCCACTTAAAAAAAAAATGCACATGCACAACCTTGTACCCGCTCCCGAAATGGAACGCCTATTAAACGAGTGCTTGAGCCCACTTCTCACTTGTTCTGTTTAAAAGTTGCTGTTGTCATAGCTTATACAAGCTTACTGTGCCCGAGCATCCGCCCTAACCCCTAAATCCCTCAATCACTACACAGAGTGGGGACTATATAGTGGACTTAACTGACTGTTCAGACAGATAATCACTGCTTTTTGCTCCCCATAGCTCACGTAACTCCTCCTCCATTGCACAGTGCCTGCGCCATCTTTATTAATAGTCGCTGCTGTCGGGTAGCGACAGCCTAGAGTGACAGCAGGCCGCTGTGACAGCAAATCCCATAATGCTTTGCAATGAGAGCACCCCACGCAAAGCATTCTGGGATATATACCTCTTCTGAAGCCTTTCTGTTCTTCTCATACTGTCCTATATATCTATAGGACAGCCTTACATAGACATTTAACCAGAATGATTGACAATTAGGGGGACAACTTATGTAGATGATCCACCCAGAAATAAAAGATTTTCCTCTATACCTTTCAGTTGCCTACAGAACACAACAGCTGCCTGACTGTAAAAACTAATGACTCGTCTTGTTTCAGATTTGGAAAAGTCATATGAAGACAATCAGCGAACTCTTGAGACGAAAGCTGAACAGTTGGTTGAGCTGGAAGCAGCCGTAAAGGAACTGCTGCAGGAAATCAGCCAAAAAGCCACCGTCTACAGCACCTGTGTGTTTTTATTATTCTGAATGTGTTTTAATTTGGCTCTGAGTTTTTTTGTTTTTTTGTTTTCTGTGTCAGCTGCCAGAAAGGTAATTTGATTATACATGCTTAAAATACTGATTCATTAAGGCCAAAGTTTTAAGATTATAAATCAAAGATTGTTTTTCATTTGAAACCTTTCTTTCTTTTATACTTTGTACTGACCGGTATTTTGTTTAATCTTATACCTACTTTTAAGTTGATTTTAAAATCATTAACTCTAATATTAACTCTCTTGTGATGCAAAAAAAATAATTTTTCTAAAGCCAATACTTGCTAATTGTAATGTCCTAGTGTCATGAAATGTGTTGTGGAAGTGATCTCGTTTAGTAATTTTTCAATGGAAGTGAAGACAGCTTCTCAAAAAGTGAATGTTTCAACCATTTGACTGCAACCTATTCCATGACGGCGTTTCTGTTCTGCTAAATTGTATCTTTATCATAAGATCCAAAATGAAATACAATAAAAAAAACTATATTTTCATTACAAAAAAAGTTATTCTGATGTAGTTGATTATTTAAGCTTTGTTACACTGGAGCCCTGCGATGGACTGGCAACCTGTCCAGGGTGTACCCCGCCTCTCGCCTGTAGACAGCTGGAGATAGGCACCAGCACCCCTCGCGACTCTACTTGGGATAAGCGAAAATGGATGGATGGATGTTACTCTGGATGACAGGTTGCATTAATGTTAATGTTTAAATCTATCTGAGTAATGATCTGCTGAGCTTCCTTCTGCCCAGAAGTTGTGCAGGTTTAGGGTCAGGCACAGAGCAGCTAACATCTCTGCAGAACCCACACATCCTGGACACAAGCTTTTTAGACTATAACAATCAGGCTAGAGCAGGCTCGGACTGGGAACGATTTTTCGGCCCTGGCATTTTTTCACTTCAGTCGACACTTGCACAAAGCCAACCAGACACCCACCCACACACAAACACACATACTAGGTCTACAACGTAAGCCAGAGTGTTGTTAAAAACACCAACATAAAACAATACAATATAGAGGCAGACAGGCAGCTCTTCAAGAATGAATACATGAAAGCTCAGCGGTGTGTCAGCATTCACTGCGACTCTAGGTGGCATGTGGGCAATGAAATGGAATAATGTAAACTGATGCAAAATCCCATCATGCACCACAACTTATTTTTGCAAAATACTCTAACATAAATTCGCCAAAAATAAGAGGAACATTGTAGTTTGGTTTAAAGAAAGCATTTTATTTTTATTATAATTTAGTTTGTTGCAAATTTTACAGTTTGAAGTAATAGAAAATTACATCATATGCCAAACATCACAAGGATGTGCATGACAAGGAAGGGCTATATATAGACTGCATGTATCATAAATAGTTAATATTGTATTACTTATTGAGCTCCTTGAGTTATTTACTGACATAGCAAGGTGCTTTGGCCGGAGTGTAAAAATTTAAGCGGGTATGATTTAAGGAGGGCCGGGCCTCGCATGCTAAAATTAAGACAGAAATTAATAAAACAAATCATTTATTTTATTGTTTTCGCTCTACAGTTTCTATATTCATATTTCATTAGTGTGGGAGGTGAGTTTTCAGAACTGAAGTCAGATACCTTGTATGTGAACATAAACTCTCTTATGCATCATTTTATAATAGAACAGAATATATATGTGGTGACCACATTGTGTAAAAATGTAATACAGTAAGTCTAAAAATCACATAAAACATCTTAAGTAAAGTAAAACGATGGATTCTTCAAGTTTATTACCTCCGCCAAGGAGATGGAGGTTTGTTTGTAGTGGAGTTTGTGTGTGTTTGTCTGTCTGTGTATGGGATAACTTTTAACCTTTTACACCCTTAGGGGGTATAAATAAATTTCTGCCTGACAAAAACACACAAAAGTAAATAACTTATAGCCTCACAGCTATTAGATTTAAGAAGAAACTTTTGGTACCTCTGTAAAGGTAAGATGTCATAGAATGGTTTTCTGGTGTCAGCACCATTGTAGCTTTGACCCTGCCTGAAATATTAGGGACAAAATACAAAATATTTTGCATTTTTTGAACCTCGCCAAAATTTTCTTTTAAATAAACATTGCAAAACACTACCAAAATATTATTTATAGCACAAAAAAGTAGTACAGACTTTCAAATCTAAATGTTGTGTAAAAATATACCAAATTTGGACACAATCATATGAGTCATATTTATTTTAGAATGGTATTAGTGAGAAATTTCTTAGGCGGAGGGGCCATTTTGGGACATTTATCCAAAAATGTCACCAAACTGTGCCAAATGTGTTTTTTACATCAATACTGGGGGTTTGTTAAAATTACGAGGTCACATAGCAGCTGGACCCACCAGTGGGTCCGTAGGGTTCTAGGGGTTAAGAGTTATGAATGGATTTTAATACAAATTTTACCAGGGGTGCACCTCCGTCCAAGGAACAGTCCGTTAAATGTTGGTGATAATCCACATTATAATCCATATGCAGGAATCTTTTTATTGACGCCTTAACATTATTTGGCAGAGCAAGCAGTTCCCCACTGTTGTGATACTTTACAATATATTTATTGCACACCGGGTACTAGGGAGGGTAAATATCTTATTTAATCAGATATTATTTGGACTGTTATATATTGTTTATGAGCACACAGTCTACTGGCTTTACCAACACATGAAAGTGTGAATCAAGCTCAAATCCTGGTCAAACAGATAATTTTGCACATAGAAAGGAATATGGAATAAACCAAAACTTCTGGTAAAAATATAAGAGTTAACAAAAATTATTCAGTTCCAAGTGAAATGATAGTGAATAATACCATAATATAAACCAAATAAAAAATACATATAGAATAAAACTAAAAGGCTAAAGAAATTATATCAAAATATATCAGGTTCCTTTTCCCATAACATAAAAACCTACAAAGTTTTGTAATGTAGGCAACTGTCAACCATATGGTTTTAAGTCAGAATATAAAACAGAAGAGCCCCATTTAACACAAAGCATTTAACAAAATCCTTTAACAATAAGTAGAAAATTTAAATTAAACTGTCCCTCAAGAAGAGCAGCTCTTAGTTTGATTGGCAGCTTGAGTCTGCTATTTGGTACATTACCTACTGGTGAATTGCTGATTTTATTGCTGATACATAAGTCAAAAAATGCATTTTTGACTTTAAAATGAAAGTCCTAGCCCTGCCTTGCAGCAAGAAGATCCGGGTTTGATTCCCACCCAATTTGCATGTTCTCCCTGTGCATGCATGGGATTTCTCCGGGTACTCCAGCTTCCTCACATAGTCCAAAAACATGACTATTTGAGTGTGTTGGTGTGAACGGTTGTTTGTCCTGTGTTGACCTGCGATGGACTGGTGACCTGTCGAGGGTGGACCCCGCCTCTCGCCCGTAGACAGCTGGAGATAGACACCTGAACCCCTTGCAACCCCAGTAGGGATAAGGGAGACAGAGAATGGATGGATGTATGGACTTTAAAATAAAAAAGCATTTTTGTGAATGGAATTTAAATCTCAAATAAAAAATGTCAAACTGAATTTTGGTGCCTTTTTTCTGCGATTTCTTTTACAAATTATATGTTTAATGTTATTTTATTAATCATCTGGATTAAGTAACCAAATTAGCAGCCTTGCAGAAGAAAATGAAAAAGCAGTTTAGGCTATCTAATGCTAAAATATTATATATAATAAAATAAAAGCAATAACTACTCAACAGATGCAGCTAAAAAAAAAAAAGGAAATGCAGTTTTTGTTTATGTATTTATTAAAATTTGACATTTCAAAATAAATGTTGATGTGTTTTTATGGATTAAATTTCAATTTTTTTTTCAATTCCATAATTTTAATTATTTTACAAAAATAGCAGTCTTAAAGAAAATAAAATTTGGGTGAATTATTTCTTATTTTAGTTATTTGTCAAGAAATTCTACACTAAATGAAAAATAATTTCAGTTAATCAGTTTTAAAAGAAATGAATAGTTTCAGATTAAACGGTTGGAAAAACAACCAGCCGCCATCTTGATCAGGACACCGGTTAGCATCTTGAGGGTTAGCAACATTAGCAAGCGGAAAACCAATTTCTGAAAAAGCTTAAATGGACCTGGACTTGTTTGCCAAGAACAGCTGTGTATATAATAGAAGAGGTGAGACATCTGAATAGTTATGATTTTTTTCACGAAATTCATTAATCATAAAACTTTCCTAATTGAATATGTATTACCGTAAAAACGGTTATGGTAGTTATAAGCAAGAATCAGGCTAGTTAGCTAGTGTAGCAGACAGCTGACATTTTTTAAACAAAGCTAAATTGGCATATGTTTAAAAATGTTCAATAAAGAAAGTTTGATGAATAATTGATAGGGTTCTATTATTGTAAGTAATAACTTGAGAATTAAGTGAAATATATCGATATTGGAAAAAGTTTGATTCTTAAATAACTGCTTGACTGGCTTTTAAAGTTTAAGTTGTTATTTTCTAAAAATGTGTTAAAATGTTTAGTGAAACAAGTTTTGTTCATTTCCAGTCTTTTTGCAGAATGTTCTACATAAAACAGAGTAAATAAAAGCCCGTTTTCCCACTTCTGTTTAGGCAGATATAACAGAGATCATCAGCACATTTCTTCTTCTTCTATAGTTCAAAGAACTTAGCAATGGCTTCTGAATGTTTTTATTTCTCCGTGTCATCAGCTGTTATGCAGGTTTTAAGAAGAAAGAAGTGGCTTGAGGAACATCTGAAACATGTTACCAAATGTGTTTGCACAAACAAGTAAGGAGGAGATATACCCTCTTTAAATTGGTTAGAATAAAATGTTTATCTTTTACTGCAGAACACGGAGGTCTCTGTAACCAAAGTTACATATGTACCTACGGTTCTATGAATCCTGGATGAATGCCAGAGGCGGTGCTTCAAGTACTGAGTGATCAGTCATAGTTCAGTCCCTCGACCGGGATTCATAGAACCGTAGTTACATATGTAACTTTCGTTCTATTTACTATACTGACCGCCAGAGGCGGTGCTTCAAGCCCTGAATGTCGTACACCAACAAGGTCCAGAGGGATGCAGAAAGAAAGGAACAACCCACTGGAGCCCGGCAGTAGCACCTACTGTACCTTAGCGGGATACAGCCGGTGGTGGCTGCAGGATGCCCTGAAGAGGATGAGGAGTAGCCATGTTAACCCTATAAAACCTCATGAAAGTGGTCGGCACAGACCATGAGGCTGCTTCGCAGATGGACTCCAGCGGCACCCCCATCATTGCAGCCCATGAGGTTGACAGGCTCCTTGTGGAGTGGCACCGAACTCCCTGAGGCAGGGGCTGACCCTGCAGGGAGTATGCCACAGATATCGCCCCAAAGTGCCAACCTTTGTTTGTAGAGGGCATGACCTCATACGTTCTCCTATTCAACCCTTACTGGCCTTCCTTCAAGGGTTACTTAACAAGGGAGGGTTCCCCTCCCCTTGAAGGTCTATGTGGCTGCCATTTCCCATTGGCCCACTGGGTGCAATGGCTGCTCTGTTGAAAGGTGTAGGGACATAGTGTTATTCCTGAGAAGCGTTAGACCTTTGCGTCCAGCGACCATTCAGGTGACTGACTGGGGTATCAGGCCCAATGGGGGAAAGGCATACAGGACAGTTCTAGGCCAATCAAGGGCCAGCGTATCACATCCCAGAGGACATGAACTGTCTGACAGGGAGAACCAGAGGGAACCGTGAGCCTTGTCTCTGGAGGCAAAGAGATACACGCCTGCTCTCCCAAATGTCTCCCAGATGTGATCTACCACCTTCGGGTGGAGCCGCCTCTCCCATGGAAGATGCAACGTGCAGGAAAGGAAGTCCACGCGTCTATGTGCCTTTTAGCTGGGTCTTTATATAAAAATAAACAATAAGATAACGTAATATTAATTTTGGATACATTATATGGAGTTATTTGGTAGAAATTTTAAAAAGTTTCAAACCAACTCTTATGAGGTGGAAGAAAAAAATCCTAAAGTTAGAAAAAAAAAATACTGCAGATGCTGTTTTTCAGTAACATAATTTTATTAAGCTTGGTTCGTTCATGTTGTCGTGAATAAGCTGCCTGATATTCACATAATTTTGAAAAAATACAAATATAGATAACTTCTTTGTTTACCTGTTCCATGTGGCTCTTTCTGCCCACTACCAGCCAGAACAGAATAATTATTATCTTGCTTCTTTCTTTAAGATCTCAACTTTCTTCTGTGAGAACTCTAAAAGACATCTGTGCTGATGGCCACTAAAACATGGATGAGTGCTGCTTCCACACAAACTCACCTTTCATTGGTCATAACATCGTGCCTGTGTTGCATTCACAGGAGCTGAGAAATTACAAAACTTTTTATCATTTGATAATGTAGGGCGGCTCAGTTAATTTCTTATTATCCCGAAGATTCAGAGCTTGATGCTGATTAGAGCTGGGAATGTCCCGACCAGGCAACATCACTGTAGATGACTGAAGAATGTGGAGAACAATGACATATAATTAATTATGAAATAAATAAAATTACTAAGATTATCTTATTACTGAAAGTTGATCTCACATTATCTGCATTTAATACTGTGGCTGCACAAAATACAGGGAAAGTTATTGATCTGAATTTTGGCTTTAAAGTAAATGAGATCCATCCAATATGGCTGCGACATGGGATGTTTCAACATGTAAAGAGGCGTCTATGTATATAATATCTATGTTTTTTTGCAATGTCTTCATATAATAATTGACTTGCTTGGGCTAAACTATTTTTGGTCTTTTGCAGGGAAATTATGAAAGTGAATTATCTGTTTAAGGGAATGACACTGGAAGACGACATACCTGAGGACGTTTTAGGCAACTGCCTCTACAAGTCTGTGAAACAGAAGGTATCTCGGTTATATAGCTATAGCTAAAGAGTGCTAACAGCAATGTTCAACTTTCCCGTGTTTAGAGGATGGTTTTTGTGCTAACAGAGCCTTGGAATTACCTTTTCATTGTTAGAAATCTCAGACAACAGATTGTAAAATCTCTTGGGATGTTTGTATTTCTGTTGAATTTTGTCTTTACGTTGTTGTTAATATTAGGGATGTGCAGTGGTTTAAAAAAGTCCCTGATATGTTTTTGTATCGTCCTTTCAAGGACTCCTGTGTTAAAGACTTTTACAGTAAAAACTCTTAACCAAAATATCATTTTGTTTTATATATGGGATTCGTTTCTTTTTTTAACTGTAGCTGCTTATACACCTTTTAATTGTAAAGCTACAAAGTCCTCTCCAAGTTCAACATCTGAACTAAAGATGATTAAAAAGAAGCAAAGTCCCCAAAACTAAAAAAATTAAGTGTTTGAACTATTGATTGACTTCATCCAATAATATACAGACCGACCTTCCTTCCTTCCTTCCTTCCTTCCTTCCTTCCTTCCTTCCTTCCTTCCTTCCTTCCTTCCTTCTCATGGTCATGGGCTCATGGTCCAATGAATGTATTACTCAAAAATAAAACAATACAGGTAGAAAAGTACAGTACAACTTGCACTGTGTGGTGTCTGTAAGTGACAAAATAATGTCATTGCCAGATGCATTTAACCTACAGATAAAAAAAATACATTAACTTTCGTAAAACAGCATGTAAGGACTCTTGCTGTGACAAAAATCTCACTTGCATTAGTCCATCTTGGCCATTTCAAAAGTACCAGCAGAGCATCATCATAGCCCACCTGTAGCCTGTGCTGGCTGGATTTTTTTAAATGTAGACCACAGGTGAGCAGTGTACAGAGAGGTACAATATGCATTAAAAAGCTCCACTTTTACCACATCAGTAAATGCAGCGTATTTACGAGCGAGGGTATCAGCTTAAGCATACAACATTCTATATTGTCTACAGATATTATCATCATCTGACAGTGATGATTTGCCCAAGATACTTGGTTTTATTAGTAATACCCAGCAAAGTATTGGATAGATGAAAGTCTAGAAACTGAATAGATTTATCTTCTTTATCCTACAGATCATGAACACACCTTTAGTTAGATTGTACTTAATTTCATGTTCCAGACCGTACTCAGAACAGATGTTAAGTATTTGCTGTAACCCAGCAGTACTTGGACTAAATATTACTAAATCATCTGCATACATCAGGTGATTAAGTACAGAGTTACCAGCCCCACAACCAGTGTGACGAGCTCCCAACTTGGTTGATAGGTCATCCAGATACAAATAAAAAAAAGAACTGGGGACAAAATCCCACCATGCCTCACCCCTTTACTAACTGAATGTAGCCGAGACACAGTCCCTCCATTTAATCTGTAGTGATTGCTGAGCATACCAATATGACAGAATATGGATAATATACTCTGGTACACCTTTTTATGACAGTTTCATAAAAAGTTTTCTGTAATTTACCCTATCAAATGCTTTTGAGGCATCTAGGAAACACATAAAGACTGAAGAGTTCTGCTTATTATATTTATAAATAATCTCTTATAGAGCACATATGCACCTATCTGTGCCCAGCCTCATCTGTAGATTTGATAACTCCTAAAATCCTGTCCAGCTTGATTAATTCAATTATTTTGAAACTATACTGGCCTTTGCTGTCGGACTGTTATTATCAGAACTGCCAATCTTCCCAGTTTTATCTTTGATGATGGGTACGAACAGCACACTTAACTTTGTCAGGTAAAAGACAATGCATAAGAAACACAGTAAGACAAATGGAAAGTACATGAGCTAGCCCTGCATTCCCATACTTTAAATAATGAACTGAGTCTCTTCTTTAACAGAATGAGCTGCTGGTTGAATTGGAGACACTGAGGAAGAGCTGGAAGCAAAGCTCCTCCTCGTCCAACGGCGTAGAGGACAGAGTCCATCATTTTCCAGCTTTACCATCCAGTCCTGGTAAATAAAAAGAAACATTAATTTATCTTGGCTCATTCTTTACAAGCCCAATAATGTTTATGAGTCGGTACTCCTGAATTTTGATATTGTCACTGCTGTTCTTTTACAGACGTTATGGAGGAAGATGACATTGAAGAGGAGTTGGAGCGCCTTCGACGTTGGGCGAATGATTCCGCATGAGCCAAGTGCAAGGCATGGCTCACTTACAGGAGAGGAAGGGACAGGATGGAATAAACTAACAGCTCTCTGGCTGCTGTGTCTCTTAGTTAAAGTGATTTTATAGCCTTGATCTAATATTGGCGACTCCTTGTTTGCACTGGTAGAGATGCAACTAAATGCATATATTGCTTCATTATAAGGTTCTGAATGTGTTGTCATGATCAGAGTTAGAGCTCTTCTGGTTGTTGAGCCTTCATTCTCACTCATTTTTTCAGGTATTTTCTCGACAAATCAAAAGCCATCGCTGAACTACATTAAATTTTGTAAGGAGAAAAATCCAATCAGTTCAGTTGTAAAGAGTTTCATCTGAATGCCCCATCAGCATATAACACCATTTTACAGACTGATAACCGATCCCACTAGGTTTGATCTTGATCCTGTTTTTCTGTATTTGTGTTTTACTGTCCTCCTGTTAATCTTTATAATGTGTAGTAAAAATTCCCTAATGTGTTCCTTCGGCTGAAACTGTTACTATCTCTTGTAAAAGTATAATTTCTAGTCGTTATAACATGAAGCTTATGCTTCACAGTAATGAAATGCACTAATATTCAAATTGAATTGATGATTTTGATTTTAATGAAATAGGTTTTGAGTTGGGTTTTAGTTAAACATGTGGGTGACAAAATGTTTAAATTAAAATAATTTTTTAGTCTCAGATAGAAAAGGTTTCTACTTTTGTAGCTGTAAGGTATAAAATACCAATATTTAATATTTAAAATGATGGGGAGTTCAAGGGTTTTATTGTTTTTTACTTTCAACCTTCCTGCCTTCCTGGAAACTGGCTAGCATGTTCGTCTTCCCTCCTACTCAAGATTTGCCCTTTAAATCCAGGATCTCCTAACATTGCCGTAAGCAACTACACAGGATTAGTCTTCCCTCACTCAGACGCAGGTGCTGGCACAGACGGGAACAGAGAGATGAATGCAAACTGTGAGTCTGCCATCCGGTAGACTAGGCAACATGTGAGCGACATGCATGTGGACATGTATGAACTTTGTAACAGCTGAATGAAAGTCAATGGGGTCAGGGGCGAGTCAGAGACAAGATTCAGGTAAGCAAAAAAATAAAATAAAAGGCTAAAAATAAAGGAATGTTGTATCTAAACTTCCTGTGAACAACTCTGTTTATAAGTGTGGAGAAGAAGGGCTTGTTTCTATAAATTTACATCATACTTCATGAGGAATTTAGAAAGTGACTCCTGTAAAGATGCAGAATACTTTTTTTTTTAATTAGAACACAAACTTTTATATTTAGTCCATTTAAACTAACAGATGTTAGAATTTAAAATCAGGTAATAAATATATAGATTGATAGAATTTTTTGTTGTACAAAATAGGATCAGTGCTTCAGACCTTTTATATATTTCATGAACTTTATTTTTTTAAGTGTGTTGGGACCTTTTGTCCTCTGATTAATTATAAAGTCTATCTGTTGCTCCTCCGGTTGCTTCATATCATGCAAGCCTAACAGTCCGAATGCCAAATCTAGAACAATCCAATTTAGTTGTGGCTGTCAAACAGTGTGAACACATGTCTCAAACACCTCGTTGGAGACGTCTACGTCAGCAGGGACATGCATTGCGTCACAGCCGAGGCTATTGAGGGTCAACTGTTTTGGGGGTTTTCTATCAAGCAGCACGACATTACAAAGAGGATTAAGGAAGTGTTTGGCAGCTAGTGAGGACTTTCAGAGAGAGAAGGCTTAAATCGGTCAGAAAAATGTCAACTGCTAATTCTAAATCTATAATTAGGAGGGAGTGACAGCTTAGGGTATAGAGCTTGGAATTCTGAGTTTGAATCCCACTCCCACAGACTGCCACTCTCGGTCTCTGAGCAAGACCCTTAACTCGGATTGCTCCGTGGGCGCCCCACGATGGCAGCCCACTGTTCTCCAAGGGAATGGGTTAAATGCAGAGGTACATTTCTCAAATGTGGGCTCAATAAAGTCCAATTATTATTTGTTTTTGTATGTTTCAAAGTAAATACAAAAATATTTTAACTGTTTCTAAGCATTAAAATGATAATGAATGTTTTCACACAGCCATAAAAACACCTTAGATTGTTCTGTTATCAAAAGGTAATTATAATTATTATTTTTTAATGATAAAAGTAATTATAACTTGTTATACAGTATATATTCAGCAGACCATAGATGGATTTTAGTTGCTTTCATACAATTTAGATCTGATTTAGATCCACCTATCATCAGCATTCTTTTGCATTAATTTTGCTCAGATATTTTTTACTTATTTGACTTCAGGTCGTTTTATTAGGTGAGGTAGAGCAAAACACACAATTTTGATTCATTTCAAAAACAAACATAAAGGCCTGTATTTGTTTCTTTTAAACACCCTTCTGGTTACAACTATGCATTCGGTTTCAGTTGATATGTTTTTGAGATCATTTTCTTAAACTCAATCCAAGTTGCAGTTGCTTGTTGTTGATTTGTAGGTACCAATGTGCCCTCAGAGTCTTCTGAAAATAGAACAACTGAGTTTAAAATGTTATTTATAGAGCATTTCATTAAAATAATAGTATATGGTATTTAAGCATTTATAGAAATTTCTGAATGTTTAAAAGAAAATTGTAAATGAAAAGAAACAGTAAAAATATGCTTGTAATGTACAAAGTTTAGGTGAATGCTGACCCTTGCAGGGTCTCGTTCACGATTGAGGAGAAGATGGAGTGGGAGATCAACAGGTGGATTGGTGCGGCGTCTACTGTGAAGCAGGCTCTGTAGCGGTCCAGTGTGAAGAGAGAGCTGAGCCAAAAGGCTAAGCTCTCAATTTAGTGGTTGATCTACGTTCCTACCCTCATCTATGGTCATGAGCTTTGGGTCATGACTGAAGAACGAAATTGGTTTTCTCAGTAGTACGTTTGGGCTCTCCCTTAGAGATAGGGTGAGGAGCTCAGTCACCCAGGGAGGACTCATAGTAAAGCCGCTGCTCCTCCATGTCAAGAGGAGCCAGTTGAGGTGGCTCGGGCATCTGGTTAGGATGCCACCTGGACGTCTCCCTGGTGAGATGTTCCGTGCATGTCCCAGAGAGAGACTAAGGAGACACTGGAGGGATTATGTTTCGCTGCTGGCATTGGAACGCCTTGGGATTCCCCCGGAGGAGCTGGCCCAAGTGGCTGGGGAGAGGGACGTCTGGGCCTCACTACTGAAGCTGCTACCCCCATGACCTGACCCTGGATAAGCAGAGGATGGATGGATGGATGGATGGATGGATGGATGGATGGATGGATGGATGGATGGATGGATGGATGGATGNAGCTCAGTCACCCAGGGAGGACTCATAGTAGAGCCGCTGCTCCTCCATGTCAAGAGGAGCCAGTTGAGGTGGCTCGGGCATCTGGTTAGGATGCCGCCTGGACGTCTCCCTGGTGAGATGTTCCGGATGGATGGATGGATGGATGAGCCTTGCAGTTCATGGGTCAGTGCTGGTAGCCCTTCCTATCACTCAATACCCTTGAATTAGCCCTCCTCCGTAAAAAGGTTGGTGATCCCTGATTTAGGGTCTCTTTGCTTCCTGGATGGCTCCTAAAAATCCTGAACAATTGGTGTTGATGTGAGGTTGGGTTTGGTTCTGGCCATATTTTCAAAACCTGAACTCAGTTTAGTGTTCCAGCAGGACAAGGATCCAAGACGACAATCAAAACGGGTTTAGAAATGGAACAAGCAGTGAAACAAGAAGCTTTTAAAAAAGATTCCCACCGTAACTTTTTTATCTATTAGTGGAATAAAAACCAGGTCCGTGCCGAGAACCGGACCAGTTTAATCCATTAGAAAGAGTTCTCAGATCATACCAGAGGCTTGTCGAATCCTTCAAACAGCTAATTTTTTGTGATCTGGTAAGGGAAATTTCCTCAGATATTGGTTTGGGTTCAGGTACATATTTAAGCAAATGTTTACATAAATGACTCTGCTGAGATGATGTAACATCTGTTCTGGCTCAGTGTGGACTTGTCATCTGGAAATCAGAGGGTTATGAGTTGGAATCCAATTTTATTTACTGTAATGCATTGATACATTCATTTCTGTTCCTTTAAGTTTCAGAGAGCCCCATCTCATCGCAGCCCAACACTGACACGGATTCAGCCAACACTTCTTTCCGCGCTCCGGTCATCATCATCACAGCTCCATCACGAGAAGATATCTTTGCCGCGCCGTCCAACGTCACCATAGCAGATGCAATGAAAGAGAGAAGGCCTGGGTCTACACCCTTTGTAGTTGGAAGGAAAATTGAAACCAGAGAGTAACCCAACATAAACTAAAAAAATATGTGAGTACACTTTAATATTTTATTTACAATATGAACCCACCTGATACAGAACAAACTGTCTGTAAGCCTTTAATGTGGAAATGGAGTATAGGCAACTTCCCTTGGAACATAATGTAGGTCATTTTAGCAACGGAACATATAAAAATTCAACTATAAGCTGAAAAAATTTTGCAAACAATACTTTAAAGTATAGTGGAGGATTTTCGCAAATTTTCAAAAAGACCTACCCACTCCACTCCAAAAATGCACATACACAACCCTGTACTGCTCCCAAGTGGGAATGCCTATTTAAGGTGTGCGAGAGCGTGCACACGCCAATTTCTCCATGTGAAAGCTCTGTTTAAAAGTTGCTGTTTGCATCACTCATACAAGCTTACTTTTCCAAAAGATTTCCACTATGTCAGACTCACCAGCGATAAGTCAAAATGAAGATGAACACGTAGGACGGCCTTATGTAAACTTATCACCAGAATGATTGACAGTTAGGAGGACCACTTATTTTGATGATCCACTTGGAAAAAGAACATCCTCCATTATACCTTTAATACACCTAATATTAGAGTATGTAAGGGGAGAGAGGGGACAGTTGCAACAGTTTTTACTTTTGCCTCCATTTCTCATAGATTATTTGAATTACAATATTTTAAGAGGTGCATAATCTACATCCAGAAAGTAAAAACCCTGCCTAGTTTTCCTTCATTCGTTGCACTTAATCAGGCGATTAGTCCTCATTTTGACTTTTAGTCCTAAAAAATGAAATGGCTGGAAATAATCTCTGTACAGGCTTTTTACCTTCTGGACCTGGATTTTTCCACCTCTGATATTTAGTACATCAAACTCACATTTGTCACCTACACACCCATTAAAAAAAATATATATATAAAAAAAAAAATCTAAAGCAGGTGACAGGGATTGTAACACCAATTTAATAGCAAAGAAAACTAGTTTTCATCACACTTTTTCCAGATTCAACTATTTAATCACGTAATGTCTGTTTCACAAACGATCAATTTGCATTATTGTTATATACCATAACACACAAAAAAAGTGTATAAACTGATATTGTTATTTCAGAGGAATATAAGAATTGATTAGGATTTTTAAATGGCAATAATGTCTTGAGGATAAACCGGAAAGGGTAAGAAAGCATCCACAACAATAGACCAAAAACAAATTGTTGTAGCATTGCCTAATGGGATAAAAACAACGAAGAGATGGTAGCTGTGTGTGTGCAGTAGGACTGCTTTTTGGTAAAATACCTAATTTATTCAACTGCCACAAATTGCAACTGTCCCAGCTCCTCCCTCCTGAGGACCAAAAGTACCAAAATACCATACCATAAATGGAAAATCCATAAAATGATTATTGATCTGATCTTTAGACATTTAGATAATTACATTTTTCAAAATAATTTAAAAAATATGAAGAGGAATATTTGAATCATTAACTTTGCAGTTTGATCTGCAGCAAATGAAACAAAATATTTAAATTCTGATGGGTAAATTTCCATAGATAAAAAAAACTTAAGTTAAAATGAAAATGTATTAATTTGTGAGGGATTGCCTTTGAGTCAATGATTCAATGCAATCAACTTTTTTTCCTTAGATAGAAAACTTGAATCAATCTAACTGTATGATCTGGTTGAATTATATCTCTAAACGTGAGATGATTCAGATGACATCTGTTGTGAATTGACACTATAGACATAAACTGAATTAAATTATTTTACCTGTATTATTTTGTTCTGTATTTAATACAATTTGACATATGCTAATTTATATTTATATTTGATTGATGTAATGTATTTGACAGATTTTTTATTTATTGAATTATTGGAATTTCTTAAGCAAGGAGCTGCAGCTGCAACAATGCCATTCATAATTAAAAAGAAAAACAATGTTACAGTAGAGTGAAAATATCTACATTATTTTATACATTTAAATTTCCTGTTGTAAAAATAATAAATGGTGTTTTCTTAAGACTGATCATGCATGGGGTTTACAGTTAAAAGTTATTTTATTTTTTATTTATTTTTTCGTACCAGAAACAGCGTCACTCCGGAAAAGGCCTAAAACAGCTATTAACTCCGTGAAACCTCATTGTTGTCCTTCCAGATGCATCAAAACAAAACACACGCCATGCTAACTGGAAGTTCTACCTGACGTTTCTCCTCTATTCTCCTCTGAAAAACCTTTAAACTCAAAGAATGGAGGCTGTGGGAGAGGAGGAAGCGGACTGTATAAAACTAAAGTCCATCAAAGACAGGAAAACGTTCATAGTGCCTCAGGGCGACAGGGTGAGTGGAGGAAAGATGAAACCGCACCGAACCTCTTTCTCGATTCTGATCACTTAAGCTAAAATAGTTTACGTAAGGGAAAACTAAACATGCAAGATACAAGTGGTTATATTTTACAAATATATGTAGCATTGGCTGTAAATCGGCATTTACTGAAATGTGTAAAAAGTTAGAAAAGATAAAGAAAAAAAGGTTTACATCAAATCCAGTGACTGAGACATTTCTTCCGAATATGTTTGTATTTTACCATAAAGTAAAACAAGATATGCAGCTCCAGACATTATGCGCTGTATAAGGATACAAAATAATGTATGAATGTATGATTATATTTTTTTTTGTTTAGTGTATGCTGGTGAAGATTTTCAGTCATCCAGGTCATAGTTATTCCAAAAAATGTAAAATAAATCCACTTTGTTTTCCAAGTTTGAAGATGTTTCTCTTCCCATCCAGGAAGCTTTTTCAATTCAAAATGTCTGACTGTTCTGTCCATCTACACCTTATTGACAAAGGACATTATTTTGGGGACCAGAATTTTCAAAGGAGACAGGTGAAGGAAGCCATTTAATGAGAGAAAAACCAACCTTAAACACAGGGGATGGACTCAAAAGGCTACAACTCAACAATAGAGTTGATTCCCTCCTGCTTTCATAGTCGCCATGGAGGGGACCAAGACATATTGCCTGGTCAGCCAGGCCAACAATGACCCTAATGACCCCCTTTCAGATGAATAAACCAGTATCGGGTTTTGCAGGCCAACAAGACCTCAACGACTCCCCATTACTAAGGGTTGGAGCTGTTCTTTTGGTTTAAATTTGCACGTTTTCTAAGCCATAACAAGGCTTTGTTTGGGCTACTCTATAAAGCCTGGAACCCAATGTTAATTCTGACATTTTGAGTTGACATTTTGAGAAAAATCTTCCTGGATGGTAAGAAAAACGTATTCAAACTTGGAAAACAAAGTCCACTGGTTTGTTCCTTAGCCTTTTTAACTTTTTTGGAATTTAAGTGTTTCTCACAGAAAATTTGAATCCTTTTTACTCTAATCTCATTTATTTATTTATCAGTTTGGAAGCTGCAGAAGTGTCAGAGAGTTTGAGAAACTCAACCGAATAGGAGAAGGAACTTATGGCATCGTGTGTAAGTTTTCCAAACACATTGGATCAACTGCATCTTGTGCACAGGGGAACTAAAGGACTGTTTTCTTACTTTAGATCGAGCCCGAGACACCAAGTCAGATGAGATTGTAGCTTTAAAGAAGGTCCGCATGGACAACGAGAAGGATGGTGAGTCCTTTTACAGCTATAAAACTAATTCAAGACACTTTTTGCAACTATATTGTGAACCTAATGGTAAATGTCACGTGCATCCCTCAGCAACACAGTTGCTATTTTAAGATGGTGCATTTCCAGCTGTATTATTCTAAAAGCTAATTTTCTTGCAGGGATTCCCATCAGCAGCCTGAGGGAGATCACACTCCTGCTGAGGCTGAGACATCCCAACATTGTGGAGCTGAAGGAGGTGGTTGTAGGCAGCCATCTGGAGAGGTACAGTCCATTTATGTTTTTTTTTTTTTATAAATGAGATTCTTTGAGTGAAAAATAGCCTCATTCAGTATGTTCAGTGTTCTGTGTTCTTTTAAAGTATGACAAAATGAATCAAGTCATTACAAAGTTCTAAAATTATGCAAACCTAACCACAAGCATACAGATATATAAACGTTTCCACTTGGTCATGATTTACCAGACTCAAAGTATGAAACCAAAAGAGAAAAGCTACTTGTGGAAAACAAACAAATGACATCATGGGATTCAAGGCTTAAGCAGCAAAATCTCCTAGTAGTGGATTAATTTGGCCAACTTTCCATTGCAGCATTGCTTCAGTTTGGAAGAATGTCGACTTGTTTCTGCACAGTTCTCTGAAGGTCCAATCCTAGCTTTTCCGTCAGTCTGGAGTCAGACTTTGACTAGTCCATTTGAATTTTGTGGTTGTTCTTTTTCAGCAGTTCTATCATAGATTCACTTCCATGTTAGAATCCTTGTGTTGTTTCCATCTGTTGGTTAGATGGTTTATATTTCGACTCTAAATACTTTAACTATCAAATAGAGTTCCTGATCCTCTGATCAACAGCGAGAGAATCCATCATCATCACCTCCACCACCATTCACATTAGTTCTGAGACATTTGTGTTGGTAGAAAGCAGCTAACATGCTAAACCTGGAAGGACCTCATGGAGTTGAACAGAGGAAATCTACAATATGTAGAATAAATGACCACAAATTGTTTGGGAAAGGCCATAAAAGTCTTCCTAGATTTGTTTTGCAGCAACATTTGCAATCTGACGGCCATTGCTGATGTTTTTGTATTCACGCACACAGCTGTGAGAGTAAGACCAACAAACTGCAGCAACTATTGTTTGTTGACTGATTAGTTTACCGAGTGCTTAGCTGCTATCTTCCCTCTTAAATCCTACAGATGCAACAAGATTATACTTGTTTTTTTTTCACCCTAGGTTTATTCTTTATATCTTGATGCATAAAACCTCAGTTTTAAAGGAATAGTACACCCAAAACATGATTAGCCTTCATTTTCTACTCACCCCCATGCTGAACAACACTCTGGAGTACTTTTTTGATATCTCAAATGCATCTGGAGATCTGGGAGGCTTCTTGCTGTCTGCTGACATTCAAATAATGGAGGTCTATGGCGCCCGAGGCAGAAAGGTCCATAAAAGTCCACAAAAAACGTGTCAATATTCCTCCATACTGCTCGTCCAATGTATTCCAAGTGTCCTGAGTGGGTAGCATCCAGAATTTACTCGAAACAAAGTCATTTAGAATGTTTTTAGAGCATAAACAGTAGTGTATAGGACTTCCTGAAAGCACGTTCACGAGTCTACGGAAACCGCAGCAGACCAAACCAGATGAAAGTGCGCATTCAGCGTCTGCTCTGCCGATAATGCAAGCGTAGAAGAAGAAATGTGCTGTTTACCTGTGCAAAGAAAGAAACAACGAAAGAAAAATGTCTGAGGACTTCAGTGTTGAGGAAGAGCATGAGTTCTTTGCCGAGCTGAATGCGCACTTTCGTCTGGTTTGGTCTGCCGCGGTTTCCGTAGACTCGTGAACGCGCTTTCAGGAAATCCTATACACTACTGTTTATGCTCTAAAAACATTCTAAATGGTTTGAAGCTTGGCTCACCATGTCTTTTTAAGACTTGTGGTTTAGATGAACCTTGGATGTGTCAGATTGATTAGACTGCCTTTGTTATTTAAGTAAATAATCAGTGTGTGAATGTTAAAGAAGGATGTAGGAAACAAGCAGATTATAAAAAAATCGGGTTTGTTGTTTTTTTCTTTTCTCTGTCGTCCCTTCAGTTTGTTTCTGGTGATGAGCTACTGTGAACAGGACCTGGCCAGTCTGCTGGAAAACATGCAGACGCCGTTCTCTGAAGCCCAGGTAGAACTCAATAATCTCACATTTCCCCTCCAAGAACAAAGGAAAATCCTTTATCTGTTATTCAGTATTTATTATTTAATGGCTTTTTAAGCTCTCATTTATTCCCACTAGGGATGGGCGATATGTTATCGTGTGTGATATATCGTCAAAGAAATTCCTCATGGTAACAATTTGTCATCTCGCGATAAAAACAATAAACTCTCGCCGGTGACGTATACTGCGCGTGACACACCTGCAGTACAACTCACGTGAGAGCCATGCGCAAACAACAAGCATGGCGGAAGGTGAAGGAGACGTGCCCCGAGACCTGGTTCCTAAAAGAGGCTCCAGCTCCGTTATCTGGAACTGGTTTGGATTTAAAAAGTCTGATACGGAGCAGAAAGTCGTAATATGCAAAGTTTGCAGACAACCTGTGATGACAAAGGACAGCAACACTACCAATTTATTTCACCTCCTAAAACACAAACCGGAACATGATGCTAGTCAGAAGATGCGCTGCGATGCAGCAGAAGCCTCGACTTCAAAAACCTCTGTTAAGAAACCGACTGCCACTCAAACAAAACTTGCCGACGCGTTTGCTGCTAAATAAAAATTATTTTATTTCTATTTTAGTATTTAGATTTTTCTGTTTTTTCCCCTTTATTTATCATGCCATTTGCACATTTTTGTAGCCCAACAGCAAAAAAGGTTGTTACAGGTTGATATAACATTTGAATTTTATTTTTAGTGAAGTGAGTGTAATGTATGTTAGAACTTGCACTGGTATTTATTTTTCCAATATATGGCATGTTCCAGCAACTGGTAATTTACACATCTATTTATATTAGGAGGTGATTACTGATTAGTTTAATTTTCAGTGAAATACTTTTAAGTTCTGTTTCTCAATTTATCAGGTTGTATTTACAGTTGCACTACTTTGCAACTTTTATAAGCCAAGTTATATTTGCTGTGTAGCATTTAAATAAATGTGAAATTTGTTCGAATATTTCTGGCTTGTCTGATTGGTTTGATACATTAGGCTGATATTGTGTTTTTGCTTTGTTTTTTATCGTCACTTATCGTTATCGTGGTAAAACCTAGAAATTATCGTGATAATTTTTTTAGTCCATATCGCCCATCCCTAATTCCCACACACTCTGAAACAAAATCACATTAACTAGGTGGGAAAGAGATGAATGGTACCTATTTAAATTTACACAAGTTACTTTGAACAAACACACATGAAATTGGTTAAATTTGAGTTTATGATCAAGTAAAGCTACCTTCTCTTGGGTATAGTTTCTGCCTCCTCTGCTCATCTCTCGGTGTAAAGGTCCTAAATAGGGGGGTAAATAATGATTGTTTTGTATCGAAACATCGATCCGACAGCCGACGATCTGATGCATGATCGATCTGGTCTATTTTTATCCATTTGCTCCTGGACATAATTCTGACTCCCGTGCTGCGGTGGCGCTAAACCTCTTTTGCCCTCCTACCTCGCTTCCTTTAGCCACTACCCTCTTTCCGCTTGCACACACTCACGTAAACAGAAGGCAAGACAGACATGGTGGAGATAGTGGAGGTAAAAGAAGAGGGAGGCAAGACGGACATGGTGGAGAAAAAAAGAGGATGAGCTACACACCCTTTGTGGGTTTAAGTCATTTGTTTGGAAGTATTTCTGTTATTTGCTGTTGTTTCTCAAATAAAATGAATAACGATATTACAGCTTTCATTGATTTATTTCAAATTTGAAACATTGTCTAGCCTGTAAGTTTGGGGGAAAAAAAACTGACCAATGAATCGAATCGTATTTTGCTATATTCTTGAGTATCGAAAACAACGGAATTGTTGTGTCAGTAAATGATGGGTGTGATTTACGTCCCTAGTGCTAAATACATCTGAGATGTTTGGTACAGCCCTTCCACTTTGCTGCGTATGCAAAATGAACAAACACAGGGTTGTGTTGTTATACCTTAAAGGTATGTTGGAGGATTTTTTTTCCCGAATTTTTGAAAAGACTCTCCACTCCAAAAAAAAAAAAAAAATGCACATGCACAACCCTGTACCCGCTCCCAAGACGAAACGCCTATTAAACGCGTTCGAGAGCGTGCAGGAGCCCATTTCTCCTCGTGCACGCTCTGTTTAAAAGTTCCTGTTTGCATCGCTCATGCAAGCTTACTTTCCTAAAGAAGATTTACAATTTGTCAGACTCACCACCAGTAAGTGAAAATGGGCACGAGCACGTAGGACGGCCTTATGTAAAAATATCACCAGAATGATTGACAATTAGGAGGACCACTTATTTTGATGATCCACCTGGAAAAAGAACATCCTCCATTATACCTTTAACAGTTGTAGAGAGTTTATGCGCAGAATTAAGAGCACAGAGTCATAGTTATTACTAGTTTTTTTTTGGTAAAGTTTGTTTGCAAAGACTAATGGAAGTTTTGTTAAATGAAATATGTAGATTTTTAATCGGTTGCTGAAGTAAATGGGTGCTAATTTAGCCAGAAACTTACAACAAATAAATACATATTTTCATTTAAGATGGAAAAACATTTTTTTGTCTGTAAATTTGAACTTTCTAGAACTCCTCAAGAGTATTCCGAGGTAATTATTTAAGTTTTCTTTCTTTTAATTTTTGCACCATTCATATTACATAAAAAAATATGGAATAAATATTTGTTTTAAGGTTAACTGTTTTTTTTCTGAGAGGAATGTTTTTGTGTCAGAACTAAACGTTCTTTATATTTTACAAATTTTCATTGAAGAGGAAGCTAAACCTCTGTGTTTTTGTGATGGTTTGTAGAAAATGAAGTCCAAAACAAACCAGTCAGGGAAGAACTGGTAGAGATTACTCCATCTAGATTAGGATTAAGCAGCGGGGGTTGTAATCTACTCTATGACTACTACTACTAGAGCTGCTCAAATGCTGGTTCTTTGTTGGAAAACAGTTGATGCGTTATGGAAAGAGGATGTTTAACACTTAATGCACTTTGGGTACTTTTACTATTTGTATACATTTGAGAATCTGTTTTTCCCTCAATTTCAAGGTTAACAACGAGCAAAAACAAAAAGTATTTGCCTGGATGTGTTTATTTTAAGTGCCTTGAATTTAAATTTGTCTTATCTACAACCCATCTGTCCAAATGAAGGGACACTAATGTCCCTTTTGGCCAACATCAGGGTTTTTGGGTTGTTATTTTTAATGCTAAAGTTTCTTAAGGAAATAAGTGCGGACAGCATATGAAGGCAAAGTAAGAATAATGTTTGGAAAAAGAAGGCCGGCTGTTATCAGCACCACCATCGTGGTTTAATATTCTCCTTATTAATAATAACCTTGCAGAATTTTGAAAACAAACATAAACATTTCAACTAATTAAAGAAATAAAATTGTCCAAAATCCTCATCTGAAAAAAACGATTATAACTCAGCGTTTTTGTGAAGTTATTTCTTTTTTCCTTCTGCAGGTGAAGTGCATCGTCCTTCAGCTGCTCAGAGGTCTGGAGTATCTCCATCACAGCTTCATCATCCACAGGTCAGAGCCAGACTCCTGTGGTTCCTCTGTCATTTTGTGGTGGAATCAACTGAAATTGCTGCATAGTTGTGAAGTGAAAGGAATATGATCCATATGTTTGTATTTAGTTATCCCTTAATAAAATCCAGTCCAAATAAGTTTCTTTATTCCCTGTATAGTTAGTACATTTATATAAAAACTGCTGGTTTTAAAATAATATCACAATCTTTTAAGTTCTCAAAGAGATCTGTTAAATCTGTCCTCTGAACATGGAGAGGATGGAGCTTCTATTTATCTACCGAGACATCATTCTAGTTTTCTTTTCATGTAAAAAGTTGCAGTGATCAATAATGCATTGCTCTGAACGGGCCGCCCTCATGATAAAACATGGTGGTGGCAGCGTTATGATGTGGAGATGCTGCTGTGGATGGAGTTAAAAAGGGCAACCCTGGAAGAAAAACAATGCTACAGATGTCCAGAAGAGTCTGAGTTGGAGCTATTTTAAATTGAACCTGTAGATGCAAAGTTAAGAGACTTAACTCGAAAGAATCTGTATCTACGAAGGACTGAGCTTCAACAAATAGTACATTGTTGACATTTTAACCCTGAGAAATTTTGAAAAACATTTTTTTATTTTGACAGCTGAGGCATTTTTTGGCAGCAGAGATAAAAACATGCACATTTAGGGCAGGGCAACTCAAAGGGATGTAGATTAGAAAGATAGAGGAAAGTACATGGCAGTGGTAACACAAAAAAAGAAAGATTTGATTTGTTTGAAAGATAAGTTGGATAAAAACAGAAGGAAAGTGGGACTGAAAATTAAATAATGTTTAGATATAACAGTCAAGGGACGTTCTAAACAAATAAGTGTTTAATCTCACTTTAGTGCAACTGAGGATTTCAGCACTTTTACTGTTTTCTTAGAGTTTATTCCTGATTAATGGAGCATAAGATCTAAAACCTGCTTGTTAGGTTCTGGTCCGGAAGAATGGATTTGGGCCAAAACACCTGAGAGGTCTGGCTGTTGATCCACTGACAACAAGTCTATAATGTATTTTGGAGCTAAGCCATTCAGTGATTTATAAAAGTATTAAAAAAAAATACTTTCTGTAATACGGAGCCAGAGGAAGGAGTTTGAAACAGCCTATATTCTCCACTTGCTTAGTTCTAGTGAGGACGCAGGCAGCAGCATTCTGGATCAGCTGCAGTGTTTCTACTAAAGATAAACACATAAATTAGTCTTTCAAGATCCTCCTGAGACATTTGTCCTTTTATCCTGGAGATGTTCTTTAGGTGACAGAAGGAAGATTCTGTTACTGTCTTTTAACCTCTAAAGCAGGCATCCCCAAAGTCGGTCCTCGAGGGCCGCTGTCCTGCAGGTTTTAGAGGTTTCTCTGCTTTAGCACAGCTGATTCTGATGATTGCAGTTCAGCAAAAGCCTGTTAATCAACTCTCAATGTAAATCAGCTGTACTGGGGCAGGGAAACCTCTAAAACCTGCAGGACAGCGGCCCTCGAGGACCGACTTTGGGGATGCCTGCTCTAAAGGTTCAGATCCGACTCCATCACTGCATCCAGATTTAAAGCCTGATTGGTGGTTTCTTGCTGGACTAACTGAAGCTATGAGTTAACTTTAAAATAGTTTTATTTCGGTCCAAAAACTATAACTATAGTTTTGCTTTAGCTGAAGAATATTTTTTAGCAAATTCATGCTTTGATTTATTCTATGCATTTACTCAGCACCTAAATGGGTTGCTAGTCACCTGATGACACCATAATTTATAGTTTTTTGTGGTCTTCATAGGTATTTAATTATTGTAGTTGGTGAATAGGAGGATTTCCTCTGATGCAAAGTTTTCTACTGACAGAAAAATTTAAACCAGTCCTGTATCTGAATGGCCGACCCAGTTTTCCATTAGCTCTAACAAAATGGAGTGATCAGCAATGCTGCTCTGAGGTCCAGTAACAGCAGCACTGTAGTTCATCCAGTCAACATTTATATAGATGTCATTGAGGACAGTCTGTTACTGCGGTGAGTTTATTTACAAGGTACCAGATTTTCTAACCCTGACTGACCCCCATTTAATTGTTTCTGTCTGGGTTTGCTTTCTTCAGTTAATTGGGTTTAACTTGTATAAATGTACCTTTTTTGTTCCTCTTGTACTGACTTTCAAATTGATCAACATCTGAGGAGATAATTGTTCCAGAACTAGTGCATGGGTGAAGTTTCATACACTGTTAAAGTTGGTAATGGTTAAAGTTCTGAGCTTATAACCCGATCTGAAGCCAATGATTAGGTTCAGCCTGAGTTGTCAGATGATCCACTGAGGTTCAGTTAGATTCGCCCATGTTAAGCTAAAAAAAAACACCTCTGTTTCAGCTCAACATAGCAGACTAAGCTCTTAATCTGAAAGGGAGAAGACATGAAGCTGTGAGCAAACGCTGAGCTTTAGAGAACCTGAGGGGACAGAAGATGTGCAGCAGCGGCCTCATTAATCTGCTCTATCTCGTTATCAGGGACCTGAAGGTGTCTAATCTGCTGATGACTGACAAAGGCTGCGTGAAGATCGGTGAGTCTTTAATACGACATTACCACCTCCGCAGCCACAGCTGTTCTGGTTGCTGATGCTACTGGCAGAATTTTTTATTTCAAAAATTCTCCCCCAGATTTTCAACTACAAAGAAAACAAATATTCCTTCAAACATCCTGTCTGCTTGTTGAAGTAAACCTTCTGCTTCTCTGTTTTCCTCTCTGGTTCAGCTGATTTTGGATTGGCCAGGATGTACGGCATCCCCCAGCCGCCAATGACCCCCAGAGTTGTAACGCTGTGGTGAGTGTTTCTGGACTCTGAGCTCCAGAACCGATGGATTTTCCTCTCATTTCTCAATGCTTTGCTTCATTCTGCCCAGAACCTTCCAAACTGTCTAATAGTTGCTTAAAGCAGCAGGTCTCATATTTAATATGAAATAAGTACAAAAATATATAGATTTTTTTATTCAAGCAAAAGTATTTTTTTGGTGTCTTCTCTGAATGAATCTCAGAACTCGATTTGAAAAGTAAGAAGCAGAGAGGTTTCTGCCGTCACTGGATTATCAGGTTGCTGGTCAGAGCTGGAGACAAAACAAGGATCCATCCAGGCTCAGTCACAGATTCACTGGTGGCGGTTACGTTACCAGCATTTGGATAAGTGTTCGATTCCCTGTTCATTTTAGAATGGTTCTCCCACGCTGGCAGTAAAATACACTTAAAAGCACCTGAATCATGGCTCAGATAAGAGCTTATCCTTTCATTAAACGTTCAATCACTCGCCTGTTGGAGCGGGCTGCTGCGCCCGCACAAGAATCCAGTCCTACAGTTTCTGTTTTTTAAAAACAGCCACAGAAGATTTAAAAAAAGAGTCAAAACTACACATTTAGAATATCAAAACTTGTTGTAAATTTCATTGATTGATTGATTTTATTGATCTCACAGTGGAGAAATGAACTTGTCACTTCGGCTCAATAGTCAAAAGAAGGGGCCAAGAGGAATAAAAGGTGTACAGGGTGTATACAGTATGTCCACACATATAGCTGAAGTCACTTATTTTACAAGATTATTATACAGGGTTATTGCACAGGGTATTTATATAGATGTTTTTTATATATATATTCTATATAGCCATTGGCACTGAGTATTAAATATAAAAACAGGTCATTGTACAGGGTATTAAATAATAGTTGCACATTAGACATTGCAAAAGTTATTGCCGTTATAGTGTCGCATATGTCCTGCTAATTGATGTTTATGGGGGAGTGAGGTGGGGGTCTTATCCTGAAGACAATCACCATCTCTTTGGTCTTACTGGTGTTAAGACACGGGTGGTTCTTCTCACACCAGTCCACAAAGTTCATGATGACCAACCGGCACTCCAGCTCGTTTCCCTCAGAAACACAATGGCAGAGTCATCGGCCATTGATTCGCTTCAAGTAAAAATCTTTAATTTTTTTGTATTCAGGTTCATTTCAAACAGAAGGATTTTTATCAGGTCTGCTGGAAAGTATTTCCTATTAAAGATTTGAATAAACCCAGGGCTGGAACCTCTCCACTCTCCCTCCACACTCTGAGCCCGTTATTTACGAATAAAAAGTAAAGCTGGTTTTTGTCTGATGGGGGCATTTGGACCATTAAGCAACGTTCCAGATTGTCCATTCAAATTAGGCGCCTGTGACATTTTCTCAGGTTGCTTCACAACTTTTTCTTTCTGCCCCAGTTTTTCCTTTCACTCATTTTTCATTTGTCTGCCTGAATGCTGCTCTCTGTGCTAACATCCTTGTGGAGCGTATCAGTTGCTCTCTGCTGGACTGACATCACATCAGCAGTCTGCAAAATAATTCTGGTTTAATTAAAAATCCTCCTTTACTGCTTATATATGACAATTTGAATACTTTCTGTTCTGCAGCTGTGAATGATCTGGTCTCCTTTGTTTTGATCCTTGTTGATCTGCGTCCCCTGTACTGTAGAACCCCCTCCCCCCCTTGTTGCTGTGCATGCACTGCATCAGTGGAAACTCTGTTAATCCTCTACAGTAATCCAGCTTCATTATCCCATTGAGGTCTGCACTCTTTGTCCTTTCCTCCATGCAGGTACCGAGCTCCAGAGCTCCTCCTGGGGACAAAGACTCAAACTACAGCTCTGGACATGTGGTGAGAAATAACAGCAGATCTGATCCACAGTTAGCATGGCTTGATGTTTTCATGTTTTTATACTTTTGCTCAAGTTACTGAGATGCATTTAGAGATAAAAACCAGCTGATCTGTTGAAGAGGTGTTGCAGGAAATGAAGCAGGGCTTGTTGTTTCCATCACAGGGCAGTGGGCTGCATCCTGGCTGAGCTTCTGGCCCACAAACCTTTGCTTCCTGGAACCTCTGAGATCCAACAGGTGGATCTGATCGTGCAGCTGCTGGGAACCCCCAACGAGAACATCTGGCCGGTGAGCCTCTTCAGTTAGACCCAGGACAGCTTCTAATCAAAGTTCTGTTTTTGGATAACAACTTTTGTTTAAAGATAAATAATTTAAGTCAACCAAAAGCCTTGATGGATGAATCTGGTTGGAAGTTCTCCCTGCTTGGTTCTAAAACCTCTTCGATTGGTTAGAATCTGTCACAGAAATTCAGCCCGTTTAACAGATTTACTGGGATTCTTATGCAAATCCATCTCTCAGGTTTAAAGAAAATCATTATAAAAATTTCCAGTTGAGCAGTTGTTTGATTAAAAAACACCAGTTTAAAATCAGAGAACAAAGTGATACGAGATGATATTTCTTCACCCCTAAAGATATGAAAAACTGAAACTCCAACTAATGAGCTTCAGCAGCAGATGAGCACTGACCGTTGCTCCTGTTTGCTAAAAGGAAAGTGAGGCTACAACACAAAGGCTCACATATGGAAATGGTTTCAAGAATAAAGTCAATAACGTCAGTGGACGTCAATAACGACAGACATCAGCCTGACCTTTCCATGGTAGTTCTGGAGGTAAATTGGGTCCAAACCCACCGACAGGGGTCCCTGTTTAAGTGGAAGGTGAATGAGAACAGATTAACACTCTACAATTAATCTAAATCTTTACTTCTTTTAGAGGACTTAGGTTCCAAACCTTTCCTCCAAAGTGCTCACAGACATAAGATCTATAAAATCTGATTGATCCAAAAGAAAAATTGATAATTTTTCTTATTTGAAAAAGTTTGGAAGTTAGTTGTTAGTTGTTGATTTTTAATTTTATTGTTATCAATAGGACTGGGTTTGGGTCCATCTTTCTTTTACAAATGTTTGATGCGTTTAGCAAAGTTTAATAAATCAGTTAAATTATAATTTAGGTTTTCAGTTGATTGATATCCTGAAATCAAAACTGCTAATGATTCTTATTAAATCATGATTTTTCCTCTGGTTGCTGCAGGGTTTCAATCAGCTCCCCCTCATCGGTCAGTACAGCCTGAGGAAGCAGCCCTACAACAACCTGAAGAACAAGTTCACCTGGCTGTCTGATGCTGGACACAGACTGCTCAACCTGCTCTTCATGTACAACCCACAGCGCAGGTAACGCAGCCCAGCTTCCTCATTAATAATAGCTGCAATCATTTCCTCCACGATGAGGTTGAGATGGAAGTTGTTCTGTGTTCCTGACCCAGAGCGACCGCCAAAGATTGTCTGGAGAGCTCCTACTTCAAAGAGAAACCTCTGCGTGAGTTCAATACTCTACAGCGTTTATGGTGGCCTCTGACGTGCGTCTAACCAAACGGCTTCTCCTGTTTCAGCCTGTGAGCCGGAGCTGATGCCGACGTTCCCGCACCATCGAAACAAGCGAGCGGCTCCTCCGCCTGAGAGTGCCTCCAAGAAGAGGAGGAGCAAAGTCTGAGTGGGACACAGAGCGCCCCCTGGTGGGGAGCTTCACCACTCCATGCCACACTGTGAGAAAGGAAGACTGTTAACGATGCTTTGTGAAGTTTAAAAACGTTGTTTTCAATGAGAGACAAAGACGCAGCGCAGGTCTGATCATCAAACCGCTACATGGTGAGGATGGTTTGTTTTATATGCGGAAATAGAGTTTATCCTTACTGCTTCTGCTTTCTCATTTTGGGATTTTTATCAGTTCCTCGGAGGACTCTACAGGCCTAAATGAGATTACATGAATGTTCAAATCAACATTCAGGATAAGAAGTTTTAACTTAAACCATAGCCTGCTTGCTTCAATGCAATCAGGAGGAAACTGGTCGGTCTGTTCTAACTGTAACTGAACGTCTTTGATTGTACAAACGCCTTTTGTTTTTCCTCTGTGAAAACAGTCTGTATTGTACAGTAGTGCTTTAATAGCATGGTGTAAATCAATGGTGTGAAGTTTTACAAATTTTAGTGTAAACCGACTTCGTATCCTGGGAGAGAAACACCGGGAGGCATCATTTGTGTTGCATGTTTCAGTAAAAATGTCATCACTATGAAAGTCATCTCCTTCTTCTTTTATACGTCATAAATGTTTAAACTGGATAGAGAAAATTTTAAAGATCTATTATAATGTGAGAACTCCTTATTTCAGCCCAGTTTGACCTCTAGGTAGCAGCTGCCTTAAAGGTACACTATGCAACCGGTGTTGATTTTCCAGCGAGGCTCCCCCCAGAGGGCGAAAGTAAAAGTGCACTGTCGTAAATATGCACAGCTGTTCTCCTGGTTTCTCCGTCAAGCCAGGCGCGGTTATTTTGAGCTTAGCAGCGAATGACTAACGCTGCGTTCACACTGGACGTAGCTGGCGCGACAGAAGCAGCGAGTTTACATGCAAAGTCAATGGTTGATGCGCGTCAAGGCGCAGCAAAAGGTCCCGCGGCTCGTTTTGAGCAGCAGGCGCAGCACGTCTGAGCAGCTGAAGCAGCGCGTCGGGTGCATTTAACGCAGGGAGAGAGACACAGCGCTGATGATCACTGCTCTTAAACAGTTTATTGACGCCTAAATTAACTTAAAATGCAGAAATCTGCCGGCAGAATATGCAGTTTGGATTATTTAGATGAAAAACACCTACCAGCTGCCGCGGTGAACCGCTGCTGATGAAGGGATCCATACTGTCGGAGCAAAGCTGCTTCAGCCACGCGTCAGAACTAACTGGTACAAGCAGCAAAAAGGAAGCAGCAGACGCGATTTTGCTGCTTTTGCTGCGTGAACGTAGCATAACTGCACAAAGATTGCCACTGTGCTAGCAACGAGAATGCTTTTAACTGGGGGCGTGTAGCAGTTCTCGCCGTAAAGCAAGACTGACTCTCACGAGACTTCTGAGCCTGTGGGTGCGGGTCGGTGCTCCTGCAGTTGCAAGTGCAGTATTTCCCCCACAGACCACCAGGGCGGCCGAGAATACCTTTGTTCAACCTGAAATGACTCATTTAATCATCCATAACGTTATGGAACACATTAACTGAAAAATGTTGCATAGTTTCCCTTTAATTTCTTTTTAACAATTGCTAGCTATGTGCTAGCTATATTGACTGAACACACATTAAACTTGAGATGCAACAAAACAAACTTTTAGGTTGCCGAATAAAATTGCCCAATAGTTTTATTATTTCCAATGCCGAAATGTAAAACGAATTAAAAGACAGGTTGGGTTGCTCTGATTTGCTGTCAGACTATTTCCTTTCATACCAGAGGGTTCAAAGGTTTCAGAGTCCTATACATCTCTCAAGGCTGAAATGAAGCTTTTAATTAATCTTTTTCTAAGCTCTGAATATGACCTGTTTCATAGAGGTTAAAGGGAGAAATGTTTGCTGTGGTCCAAAAAAAGAACATGGAAACTAAGAGAATGACTGGATAGATTTCTGACTGATATCTATGGATGGCTGAATGCATTCATGGTCTGTCAGAATAATGGCCTTAGACTGGCTGATTAATGAATGATCAGGGGACAGATGATCCATGGGCTCAGAGGTGGGAGTAGTGATGGGTCCAGCAACACCGATGTATTGCCGCATGCATAGAGGCAGACCAAGTATCGGTGCGCATATCACTTCAAGAAAGTCACATGAAATAAACGGTGCATCTGTCAACAGATGAATCTTTGGGAAGAATCTGATCTTTCGCGGTTCGTCATGGAATTCATAAATTATTGAGCACCCTCAAGGTAAAAAGGTTTCAGCCATGTGGGACATTATGATCTCATTTGTTTAATTTTCTTGTTGAATCACTCTGTTCCTCTCAAACCTCCCCCTAAGCACTAAACCTGAACTGTCAGACTCGTTATTTAAGGGCTGGACGGTCCGCTCGCCCTACCCACCTCATGGTTTGGGACGACTTAATTTGATGGATCCTCTGCAGGAACGGGCAAATGGAGGATTAGTGCTCAGGGTTAGCGCTTAGCGGGCTGTTATAACTCGACTTAGCTGAATTGAAATTAAAACTGATGTTTAGTTCAGTTTTTACTATACTTGTTTTATATCGTTTTTTGTTTTCTAGTCCTAATTCACACGTTCATATTATTGACTGCATCTAAATATATCAGATATTTTCAATTTACAGTATAAAGTACAATAACTGAAATCATAGGTCATCTAATCAGTCATTTTAGTCTGCCTGTAAGGCTTTTAAAGGTCCAGCAGGTGTCGGTATTGAGTTGCCGCCTCAACCCATCACTGGGTGGAAGTATACAGAGGCAGAGATAAATGAAGTGCTGAATTTAATGTTCATAAATAAAATTTATTTAATTTCTAAACCAATTTTGATTTAGCTGGAAATGTAATTGTAAAATTGTGAATGTTGTAATTTATAATATTTCAATCATTCAATAAATGGAAAAAATGTTTAGTTATTTAACACAATATACCGTAATTAGGTTTCATGAAGTATTTTGACCCTTCATATAGCTCAGGCATCGCATCATGGTAATAAAAGACGACTTGTTACCCTCCATTTGGTGTCTCCTGAGCCCAGTTTGGGAACCTGTTCTAAAGGCTGGTTTTCTGATAAATAGCTGAAGACAGATGGACGAAAAAACATTTTAAATTAATTTTGTAGCTTATTTTCTGTGTGTTGATGAGCAGTGTTAACTTTAGAGTTTAGCTTTATTGGCCGAAATGCTCATGAAAAAGGCGTCATTTCCAGGCAGCAGATGTTAGAAGGTCAAATCTCAATTTTCTGTCTTTTCTATGCAAAGTTTGTGGAGAAACAAAGCTGATTTAGGTAAATCCTTCTTGTTCTACAATCCTTCCTTCCCGCAAAAACCAAAAACAATGAACTGGTGGATTTATGTAGAAAGAAAAATGTTCATGTGACCCAAAAACATTAAACCATCAGAGGTACGAGTGTTGGATCTTTTGAAATGTCCGTTTTTATTAACTCTGGTTAAATTATTAGTACGGTAGTAATGGATACACAGCCAGCAGCAGGTTAGATCCCCACACAGGGACTTCATCAGCTAAGCTCCCAGAGGAAACTTGGACAAACACAGAGCTGGACCACTGTAGCACTGAGTTATTGATTCACAAGTCTCAGACGTCGTCGCAGACGTCCAGCAGCTCTCCTTACAATCAGATGGCTGAAAACAAAACTATACAAGAGCATCAGCATCTGAAGGGAAGGTTGGAGGGAATTCTTTCTTCCCAACAAAAAAATAAATAAACCAGGACTTCCTTTCACCGGAGCTCAATCAGCAAGAAAGGTAATACTCTGTAAACATACTCTGCATCTCCACTGGTTACACACAGGAAGTGACTAATGCTTTATAAATAAGGTTGTGTGACAGACGGAACTACGTGTGCAGGAGGAACCAAGAGATGTGCCGGACTGAGCGTCCTTTGGGTTTTAACAGACTGGAACGCAAATTAAACCAAAGCACATAATAAATTAATTCTTTGCTTGCAATTAGCTGCTAATCATTTGTAGTGTCTTAATCTGATGACACCTGTAAAATATTTAAAAAAATTCAAATTTTTTGGTAGGATATCATCTAATTCAGAGTGATCATCATTGCCTCTGCGGCTGTTTTTTTTTTCTGTTACCTTTTATGGCTCTTGAAGAAAGATAATTGGCATCAGAAATCAGTATCTGCCAGAAAAAGTCGATTTAGTTGAAAAAAGAGGACTCTTAACGGCAAAAAAAAAAAAAAAAAATTTAGAAGTGATTTGTCCTTTTTTTTGATTAAATGAGAACTGATAAAAGCTGCTGGCAGAAAACTGTTTGCTTTTGCTGTAATTCTTCCATTGTTGATGCTAATAAGCATTTTTATCATTTGTTTTTTAAATAATTCGATTTTTTTGCAACATAATGAAGGAAGAACCAGATAATGTTCCTACTTTTCCTCGTTCCTTTCAGCCAGGCACATCTCTCCTGTTGGAAAACACTTCAGGCAGATTGCTACCAACTTGCACGCCTGATGCAGACGTTCAACATTAAATAAGACAACAACAGCCTCCTGACATTTCAACACAAACATTAAGACAGGCACGCTCAATAATAAAAACACTGATGCATTCACACGCTCACATGCCTGGGGGAAACTTCAACTTCTGTTTCACCTTCAGCCATCAGGGTCCTTGGTGTGGATCCGAATCAAAGTGCACGACAGCAACAAAACGTAGGGTCCTTCAGTCGGAGAGAGAAGGGGCTCAGATTGGGGGACTTGGAGGGATTCCTCATGTAAAACGCAGCAGTTCATGTAGTGGAGATTCTGCAAGGCTACGTCATCAGCAATGAGGGCGAAACACAGGAGATCTATAGAGTCCAACTACAGAAAAATCACACTAAGACGTTTCTAATGTGGCATTTGGTAAACGTCCTTCAGATATTCTAAAACCTCGGCCCGGTTTAGCAAACGTCGGACTACAAGGTTTATTGTTTTACATCCATGAGAGACAATAAAACCAGGAGCCCAGCTGAGAGATGAACGCTGACGCAGCGGTGAGGAGGGTGAGGAAGAGGAGGAGGGAGAAGAGTGTCGTTACTGGGAGCGGGTGGAGGGGAGGGGGATCAACCCTCCATCCCAAAGTCCTCTGTGAACTTCTTCACCTTCATCAGGTCCTCGGTGTTGACAGTGGGCCGCGTGGTGGACAGGGAGCGCAGCATGTCCGACTGCAGAGGGACAGAAAACCTTTTACTGGAAAGAAACAATCTAAAGGAAATAAAACATCTGATCACTTCTTTGGATTTCAATCATTTAAGACGAATTAAGCTCATCAGGTCAGTATTAATTTCTATGCATCCCAGGTCATGGAAATAAGGGGTTAGATCACTTTTGCAATCAAAATACAACGGTTGTGCAATTAAGTAAAACTCCTGTGTGAAGAAAAGATAAAGAAGGCTACACTGTAAAAATAGGATTTTATTATCATCAAGAAAACCTAGAAAAAGGGTTAATATTACAAGCTTTACTTTATAAGTTTAATGATGGAAATCAAGAATAAATGATTTTCTACTTTACTGAAATAAACCTGCAATTGTTTAACCCTTTATTGCCACCACTGCAGCAAACAATGCAACATGGGGAGATCAAACACAGGGTGTAAAGGCTTCATTTAATACCTTAAGTTATCATATGAGTGTAAAATGTGAAAATTCTGTGACTTAGGGGTAAAAAAAAAAGTAAAAAAAAAAATCAAATTTAAAAAGCAAATAAGCCAAGTTTAAAAGTAAATAAATTCAGTTCCTGTATCTTCTGGGGGTTATGCTGCCTCTTTCCCACATTTCTTATAAAATTAAACTTCGCTTTTTGGTCATTATTACAATGACCTTGATTTTTGTTTAACAGTTAGAAAAGTAATGAGGTATTGTTCTGTCCTCTAGTCACACTCCTGACTTGTCATTTTGACTTTCACAGTATTTCACCGAGTGCTCTATGAAGCCTTAAAGCTGCATACCTGCAGAAATGTTTCATCTTTAGTTTTTAGGAACTAAATGATAATTCACTAATTTCCATCTCCTTATGGTTTAAATGAAGAAAACAAAATCAACAGTTTTCACAGTAATGATTACTTTGAAGGAGCTAAAATATGTTCAGAAGCGATGCCAGATTGGGCAGGTTTATTGAGATTAACATTATTTTGAACACTTCTCACTGGGAAAAAGAGCGTTAGGTGGGTCACCTTTTTTTTTCCTAAGCAGTTTAGAAAGTATCCAAAGGAAGTTTCATTTTCCCTCAGATACATTGTGACATTATTAAAAACTATTGCCTTCATTGGTCCAAAGATTTTTCTCTTGTCACTTAGAGGATCATTCCTCTGAAATAAAAATCCTCTCCTTCAAATCATTTCAGTGGGACAGAGAAGATATGAGCATCAATCATTTAAAAGCAATATGGAACAGTGTCAGAGGTTAAAAATTATGCCCAGTTGAAGAAAATAATCTGGTTCAATTTTAAAAAGTTTAAATGGTTCAGAAATCAACCTTCTGATGATGATCCTGAGCTAAACTAGCTATTTTTTCTCTAGGCTTCCTGTAAAACGGAGGAGCTATTGGGAGGTAATGAAACCAGCACATTACAGGCACCTTGAAGATATTACAGGCTTTTTTTAAGGCTGATGCTGATTATTTTGACATCAGTGGAACTGGTCCAGAAGTCCTGCCGTTTTTCTTTCACCATTTACATGATAAAAACGACAATGATAACAATGTTAAACACATTTCAATTTAAACATTTATCAACAAATTAAACAAAACATTAGCAAAGGATAAATGCCTGCGGTGCACGGCTGCTGAATGCTCTGATGAACTGCCAAAGACACAGACGTATTGACATGAAAGAAACATAACTATCTGCCAGCAGACGTGTTGCTCTATCTGTTGAAGGTATGTTTACCTTAGGAAAGATCTGCAGTTGTTAAACCATCAGAGTTCTAATAATGGTTTTCTAATGGAGCTAAAAGTGAGGATGAAGCCATTGAAAACAGAGGAAATTCGCCTCAGTTTTATGATGAAGATGAATAACTAAGCTGAATGTGAAAGTCTGCCAAACCTAAGCCCCAGTTACTACCCTTTTGTAACCGTGCCGCGATCGGTCCGAGCACGGTAACTGAGATAACTATTGACACAACCGAACCGCTCTAAACTGGTACTAGATCATCAGTAGGGCTCGGCACGGTTCAGTTCAGGCTCAGTTCTCAGATAACAAAGAGCGCAGGAGCAGACCGCATCATCTGTTTACAATCAGCCTCCGTAATCATGAATTTGCATTCATAAAAATACTAGCTTCCCTACCGAGCCACATGATTCCCAGTGATGATTCTGCTTAGCAGTGTGATAAACTTTAACATCTGTCATTGTTTCCTGGGTCTGTAAGCCTTGATTAGACTATCCTTTGTTGTATCTACTTCCCAAAAGCAGACAATATCACGTAAATCCACCAAAGGCTGCCTTCTTTGCCTGACTCTCTGCAAACAATAAAATATTACAATTCTAACCAAACTTCCTGAACTTTAATGGTGCCGCCATGTTGATTTGCTTGTTTCCCTCTAGAGCAGTAGTACCGTAGAACGTCACTAGGAGGCGAGGAGTGGCGTGGTGTGTAAAAGGTCGTAAGGAACCGAGCTCGGCACCGTTATCTGATCCCAGCTCGGTCAGAACTAGAGATGAGAATCCAGCAGCCGAGGTTTGCTGGATTCTGCTTGTTTTATCTCACCATGCAAACTATAGGCTCCAGCAGCTTATCGCTTGGCACATCCATCCATGTCATCTCTATGGCTGCAGGGTCTCCAGGGGAACACGGGGTCAAGAGGTCGTCCACCATCACCTGGTTGTTGCTTCTGGATGGACCACGAACCTGCAGCGAAACAAGATGCTTCTTTTCAGAGCGGAAAACAACGAGCAGCTTCTGACTGGACATCTAAACTATACCTAGAAGGTCGGAAATATTTGACTTTTTATCAGAGACAAGTGTGAGAACCTCTTTTGTACCTTTTTAAAGTGAGTGGCTGACTGGACCTTTCTGACCGGCTGCATGAGAGCGTCCCGTACGATAATGCTGATATCTGCGCCGGAGTAGCCATCCGTTTTGTGCGCCAGCTCCCGCAGGTCGCCGTCGCTCAGGCTGTGCGGCGTGTTGCCAAGATGAAGTCGAAACATCTGGGCTCGGGCCGGCTCCTCCGGAAGAGGGATGTAAATCCTCTTCTCAAATCTGACGCCAAAGAAGAGACGTTTAGCAGGATGTTCAGCAGCTGAAAGGAAATCCTTTTTTCTGACGCTTTGAAAACAAACTTAACACAAAATCAAGCAGCGATGCTTTAGATCAGCAGTGATATAATCTAAGGCATTATGATGAAAACTACATGAAAAATCAAGCAACTCCAGAACCAAAATACACGAGAGGAAACTGGAGGATTTCTTCAGCATCACTGATGCTTAGATTAACAGCACTCCTAGAGGTTTCAGTTTTCTGATCAATCAATGTCAGAGTTTTTCAGACAGAAATAAAAAGAACAAAATAAAAATAGCTCAAAAAAAAAAAAAAGAAAGAAAGAAACTTGACACCATAACGCAGCCAACACCATACCTCACTTGGTATGATGAATGTCTGGTAATGTAGTCTTAATTCTGTTCAAAGCATGGCATTTCTATTGAAAAATACATTAATAGAAATGATTTTTAAATATTAATATCTTATTTTAATATTTTAATATTAGTATTTTAAATATTTTATTAAGTCTCAGAGGAGAGCTTATTGAAATCCATCAAAACTGATAAGGTTGAAAGATGTAATAGGATTTGCTCGTATGATTAATTTTTCATTTTAGTTTTTACCTAAATAGTTGTTTTTGTTTTTTTTCACTGTATGTTTCATGCTAAAGAACATATTTCATATTACAACCTGAAGAAGATTTGAAATTATTTATAATTTATAATAGCCTGTAATAATACAGGCTATTATACCCTGTCATTTTATACAGGGCTTTGTAAAGTTTAGATATCCACTTTTATTAGGATCATTTATGTCACTAAATGTTTTTAATCCCTTATATTTAGATATCATAGCATTATTCAGTGTACCTGTACTTATAGTTTCTCTCCATAATCTCTGACTAAAAGAATTTAATTGTAATAAACACAAACCGGTGGTAATAATAATAATAACCAAACTGTAAAAAACACAGCGGAACGTAAAGCAACAATAATATTGAGGTAATCAAACTTCTAACCTTCTACGAATGGCAGCATCAAGCACCCAGGGGATGTTGGTGGCTCCAAGCACCAAAATACCATCGTTATCGTTTCCCACTCCTACACAAACAACCAGCTGCAGTTAAAATCTGAACAGGCTCTTTATCTCAGACAATATGATGTTAAAGGTGTTTTGTAACTGAAACTTCTAACTGCTGTAATGAAAGGTGTGGAGCTGAAGGTCTAAAGGATGATTAAAAACATCCATCAGACCGACCTTGCATCTGGACCAGAAACTCTGTCTTGATGCGGCGCGCCGCTTCACTCTCGTTCTCGTTCCTCGAGCCGCACAGGGAGTCCACCTCATCGATGAATATGATGGAGGGTTTGTGTTGGCGAGCCAAATCGAACAGGTTCTTCACCAATCTGACGAAGACAAACAAATATTTTGCTCTTGCTAAAAAAGTCCTAAAGATGCTGCGTCAGACAGCAGCTGTTCCTGCAGCACAAACCGTACTTCTCACTCTCTCCCAGCCACTTGGACATGAGATCTGAGGAGGACACGGAGAAGAAGGTGGAGTTGTTGGCTTCGGTGGCCACCGCCTTGGCCAGGTAGGACTTTCCCGTCCCTGGGGGGCCGAACAACAGGATGCCCCTCCAAGGAGTCCGCTTCCCTGAGAGCAAAGATAAGCAGCAGGGAAGTCAGCCGTTCTGACGACGAAACGATGACAGCTATGACTGTGGCTGACAATCCACTGAACATTTATAGTGGTTGCTATGGAAACAGTCTAAGGATGCTGCGTTTAATGGCAGGGGGAAGATCAAACGGTACCTGTAAAAAGGTGAGGGAATTTGATGGGCAGGATGACGGCTTCCTTTAAAGCTTCCTTTGCTCCCTCCAGTCCAGCCACGTCGTTCCACCTGACGTTGGGCTTCTCCATCACGATGGCACCTAAAACCAGAACACGGTGAACAGGAAGGACCTGGAGACGCACAGGCTACATAGCTATGACCCATTTAAGCTAACATATACTCAACCTAAAATCTGTTTTTTTTAAAACAGATTTAATGATCCCCAGTGGGGAATCCAGGAGCTCCAGCGACAAAAGGAAACACAAATGTAACTTAAAAACATATTTAGGAATAAAATAGGATGGTAAGACTAACGGTATAAAAAAAACTGCAATAAAATCAGGGATTTAAAAAAAATGATAGAGTTTGTTGGGAGCAGTGAAGGTTCTAAAGTCTAACAGAGTCTGCGTTAACGCTCCTTTGAGCTCCTATGGTGCAGCAGAGATCTCTCCAGGTCTTCAACAGACATCCTCCACCAGTGATGTTATTTTCCTTATAGCCCTTATGTCTCCCACGATCTGCATCCAGGGACAGAGCCAGTCTGAGCAGGACTCTGGAAAACTGTTTACTGAGGCAGTCATTCAGCCATTTGACTGAGGTGTGTGGAAGCAGAGGCACATCTAAAAGGTTCAGAGTCTCTGGGCCTGGTTTAAAATAGCCTCCTTTTCCACGTTTTTCAGACATTTCAGTCCAGTTTAACTTCATTTGAAAGTATAACTTCCTTCAATATAACCTCAAAGCAAACCAGACTGTAAGAACTGATTGAGATGGTGGAGGAAATACTTTGATAAACTTCACAGATTTCCCTCTGAGAATCACCTCTCTGCCTCAGTCACCATATAAACGGTCCCACAGCATTTATTGCTGCGTTTTCCTTTAGACGTAGATCTCATTCTGTTTTTAATATGAACATTCTCTATCTGTTCTGGTTTGAGATGCTGCACAGACTCAAGTGGGGCTTTTCTTTATAGAATGCGCCGATGTTTGTTTATAACTTTTCATAATATGTCCAAGGCAAACGTGGGAAATTGTTTTGATTTG
>NW_015151719.1:166053-170402 GCF_000732505.1 Cyprinodon variegatus
GTCGTACGCAACCGGTGTGTTCAGGCCTTAACTTTGTAAACTATACAGGAGCTCTATTCAGTCTGCTGGACTTCAGAGAATTGCTCATTTCTGCATTTCTCATGGAGGCCTATCCTGGACAAAGCAGCCGAGTTAAGTCAAAGGAAAAATGGGTGAAATGTTCAAAAAGGTAATTAAATAAATCAGAATTTATTTTAACAAACTATGACGCCAATAAAAGCTTTAACTCAAAATGTATCCATTAAATATTATGATAATAACCTTTGATAATTTCAGTTGCCTGAACTTGTGCAATTAGGTACAAAAACAAACAACGATACAGTTCATTTTTAACATTGCCGCAAAAGAAAACAAACAAAAAAAAACATATAAACTTTAAAAAACAGTGAGCTTTGATCATTTTAAGGAATCGCTTTAATGGGAGTTTGAGGTGATCTGAAACGTCCATGCGTGCAGCTCTATGAGCCTCTATGAGGCCTCGGTTGCCAAGTCCAACATTTAAAGGCTGAATTCAGTCAATGAAACAAAGGTTGATACCAGGAAGGCAGTTGTACTTTTACACATAAACAGAATGTAATTCTAAAACTAATAAATAAATAAAACCAAAAACTCTTTTTTTCTTCCATCCATGTTATCATAATAATAAAAAAGCACAGAAACACTGAGGGATGGGAGGCCGTCTGGATTTGAGGTAACAGATCAAATTTTCTGGCAGTTAACTGACCCATAAGTTGCTCTTGTAGTTTCTTCTTCTCTGGGTTTTCCCCCTCGCTGTCGCTGTCACTCCTTAAAACAAAAACAAGCAGGAATTACAATCACCTCAAAGCCTGTTCACAGTTACAGCACCTTGTAAAGGTATTGGTAGCCCTTTAACGTCTCCACAATCTTTAACGTGCTATGTGTGGACTTCTAAGTCACTCAAAGCTCTGTGTGAAATGGAAGAAAATGATTCATGTCTTTCAAGCTTTTTCCAAACAAAAATCTAAATATGTTGCATGCATTTGTTGTTAGTAGCCTTATTCAACGCTGTATAGCAGAGGTTCCCAAAATTTACATCTTCCAACCCACAAAATGTTTCCAGACTCCACCCATGATCCCTGCTAATGGTTGAACATGCAAAGATTTCTACATCATCTACTAACCACAACAGCGACAATCAAAGTATTTGGTTTTGTCCATTTTGAAACATTTCTAAGATATAAGGATATATAAGCTTCCTAATTCTTCTGCTCAAAACAGCTCAAGCTTTATCACAATAGATGAATAGAATCTGAGCGTCAGTTTTCAGGAATTGGTCTGTACTGTGATCAGGCTGTTCCAACACATGGATGCATAGTTCCAGGGGAATGTTTAGGGTCTGTTCCTGCTGGGAGGGGAACCTCCAATAGCCTCAACTGAGCTGTTTAAACACCCATTTTCTTCTCACCACCTGAGCAGCATCAGGCTGCAATCACCATGTTTTAACATGGGAGCCGCTGTGCTTCGGATGGAGTCTTAATTTTTATTAATTTGGTTCATCTGGACTCCATCCGCGTTCACTGTGACCCTAAACTAACTTCCTGGGTTTTTTTTCTCCTCTCATTAATGACTTTCCACAAATTCCCCCACGTTCCCCCCCAGATTCGCCTTATAATGTTGGTCATCTATCTTTTAAAATGCTTGAACAAAAATCTGTTTTACCATCTGACTCTGCTTTAAATTTCCTCACAGCTTCCTTCCTGATATGTCTTCAGTTTTCAATGGTAAATTTCTTTTTGCCTCTCACGTAAAACCCTGATAAAGTACAAAGTTTTGTGGTTGTAACAAAATGATATTTTTGTAGAAACACAGAGGCTTTATGGAGACATAAACACCATACTTGTCATTGCTCTGAGCCTCCTTGACGGGCTTCTTGCCCTGTTTGTCTTTATTCTTCAGATAGTCCTTCAGTTTCTCCGCTCTGTCCAGGTACTGCATACACTTGGCTCGTATGCTCTCCTTGGCCTTGTCGCTGTGGGCCTCGTCTGGACGCCATGAACACATCACACAGAGACGTCAGTGAAACAACACCCGTCCCTCCAGAAGCCAGAACGCTGTCAGGATGCAATACTCACATTTGATGGCATGCAGGAAGTATTCGACAGCATGCTGGTACAATCGCAGAGCCTCCTCATAGTTCTTTGCTTTGTCCTCCTCTGTGGCTTTGGTGACGAGATCAATCGCTTTCTGAAGCAGATAGAGGATAAATATGGATCGTTTCCAGTTTAAACTGTTAACACTTGATCTTAACCTACTTCTCTACTTCTAATCTTCAAAACATTTTACTTTAACAGCCTATTTCTACTTTGGCTCTAATCTTCGTTTGAGCCTCTTAACTTATATAGAATATGAGTAACAATGATTCTTGATCAAACTAAATCATTTTGATTATTTCTCTTTGTGATAGAGCATGAGAAATGTTCTTAACCAAACTGAAGTCCTTGCTTTACATGTTTCCTGAGTGACTGCTAGGTGCTACATTCAACAGCAGAGCTTATTAGCTGTAAACAAGACAGGAATATCTGGAACATAGAGGGTACCAACTTCCTGACGACCAGAACTTCAAAACAAAGTTTTATACATTCAGTTTATTCATTTAATTTCCTCTGATATGTCATGAGTAAGCTTAGATGGTGCATATACGGTAAATGGCAGCAAAAAAGGTTGGACCATTAATTCGTTAAAAAATCAGTTATTTAAATCTTTAGTCTGTGATGGTTACATGTTTAAAAATTGAGACCTTCTAACGGACGCTGTACTTGTTCTTCCATTGCTTAGAAAGTCATCATTTCATCACTTTGTTCTTAGATGTCTCATCATATCTATAAAAGCTAAACCATCTCTGTGTGAACCCATGAGCTGCAAACATTAGTGGGTTTTATTTTGGTTGTTGTGAAACATGAATATTTTACAAGCATGTTTTAAAGCTTGACCTTTAAGTTAAGGTCACCTCTTAAATGGGATGTTGGAAATAAAAACTAGTTTTTGAAAGCAATATGTGTCTTTTTTCCCCCCATTCTTTATGAGTCTCTTAAAGTTCAGGTCTGAGTCCATCGCTACACACAAATTTAGAGGCTGATTGTGGGTTTCTATGAGATATGAGTTACCTTTAACCCTTCATAGGGCAAGTCACCATTTTTGATCACTTGCATACACCACAAATGTAGTCCCCACCGTCCCTCAGTGAGGTCTAGAAGCACAAGATCTATATCCAGCAGTTCAGCAAAGATACTGCTACATGGCTAGGTAAAAAGGGTAAAAAGCTAATTGAAAAGTTAACAAGTTAATAAGCCTAGCTAACAATTATATTTAGGTTTGCAAACTAAAGAAATGTAAGCCAGTATCAGCATTAATGCCTCTAAGGTTATGTTGTACAAAAAAAAAAAAAACATGTTTCTTTCACTCTCAGTGTTTTTAATGAATTTCTTGTAGAATCACTTTTTTTTTGTTTTTCTTAATATATTTGTTATTGACATTAATTTTTGCCATCAATATTTTTTTAAGCTTACAAAGGTAATACGTTGTTGTCCTGGATTCCAATAACAGTATTGGCTTGAAATTTTGATTTTCAAAGTTATTTCACTGAGTGCCCTATAAATGGTTAAATGTATATATTTTAGTGCAAAACTATAACTGCAGTTTTGTTTTGATTTAGCTGAATAATAATATTATGGCAGATCCACTCTTATTTCCTCTCTGCATCCACCAGCCACTTGAATGAGCTCATAGTCACATGTTGCCATGTGACTATAAACCCATTGCAATAATGTCTAATAATACCAATAGATCAGCTGAAATGTGTGCTGTGTTTGAAACCAGCGGCTGCGTCCTCCAAAGACCAGAATCGTTGGCTGATTATGTCTTAGCGCAGCGCCGTGGGCTGTCCGAATCCAAAGACTCTTTCGTATGCGGCCAACGAATGCAGCCTCCCCCAAAAAAATTTAAGGATAGGTCTCATGTATCCTTCGTAGACCCCCCTATCTCATTATTCATTGTGAATCGAAGCAAGCCGGCTGCTCCGTGCTCAGAGGAAAAAGGTAAATAGCGCAGAACAGTGGTGAATATTGTAAGTGTAGTTTTAAATAAGTATGTGAATAGTTCCGTCTAAAATTAATGAAAATAGTTGTTTTAAATAGTTATTAAGTCAGATATGTGGCAGGTAATGTTTGGTTTATTGATTTTTATCTGTCCATGTGCAAATGGGTTTGGCTGATATTTGAGGACACATTGTAATAAATCTGCAGTGCCTGAGATATTGGTTCAACGACGACAGTACTGCTGCTGAAGCTCCTCAGAAATTAAATTAGCAAACAGAACAGTAGCGAGAAGTT
>NW_015151719.1:170412-173019 GCF_000732505.1 Cyprinodon variegatus
GAGACCACAGCTGTGCATAGCTCGAAGCATTTTTCTCTGTCCTGAAACATCCTCTTCTGGAAGAAACTCTGTTACTTTTTTACTCCTGTTTTTATAGTCCTTTTTTATATGGTTTTAACGAGTTTGAGTTAAGAGTAGTAAATAACTTGCTCCCAGGAAAAGAACCGTGTGAGGAGGCCCCGGGGCGTTACAGCCTTTACTTTGAAGGGGACAAATCCTTCTCACTTTAACATGGCCAACGAATGCCGCCTCCCCCAAAAAATGTAGGTCTCATGTTTCCTTCGTAGACCACCCTATCTCATGATTCATTGTGAATCGAAGCAAGCCGGCTGCTCCGTGCTCAGAGGAAAAAGGTAAATAGCGCCGAACAGTGGTGAATATTGTAACTGCAGTTTTGAATAAGTATGTGAATAATTCCGTCTGAAATGAATGAAAATGGTTATTTGAAATGGTTATTGAGTCAGATATGTGGCAGGTAATGGTTAGTTTATTGATTTTTATCTGTCCATGTGCAAATGGGTTTGGCTGATATTTGAGGACACATTGTAATAAATCTGCAGTGCCTGAGAAAATGGTTCAACAACGACAGTACTGCTGCTGAAGCTCCTCAGAAATTAAATTAGCAAACAGAACAGTAGCGAGAAGTTGGGCATCCATTCTTTGCCTGTTTTGTACATCAGCCGTCACAGTTGCTACAGAGCATAGGGTGAGTGAGAGGCAGTGGAGAAGGCTGGACCTGTTCGGATCAACAGCCAAAATTCTTCCGGTCTCCTTATTTCCACGGCCTACGAAGGACACAGCTGCCGGATTTCGAACAGGACCACAAAGTCACTTCTTTCCATTTTTCTTCATCCTAAATGCTGAGTTTGAATTACCGGTAAGCAGCTGCGTCCTCCAAATGCCAGGGTCATCTAAAGATTGTATCATAGCGCGGCGCCGAGGCCTGTCCGGAATGCAAGACTCCTCATTATGCGGTCGACAAATAAATCCTTCTTTTTGCCCTTTCTGAAGGATGGGTCTGGTGTATCCTACGTAGTCTTGGGTATCCCATGAATCATTGCGAGTCCAAGCAAGATCACACGTAGAAGGTAAATGGCTGTAAGTGCAGTTTAATATAATACAAATATGTAAATAGGTCCATCTGAAATTAATGTAAATATACATATTTTTGAATGGTTATGGAGTCAGATATGAGGCGGGTAATGTTTAGTTTTTTGATAGGTTTTTATCTGTCTCTGTGCAAATGGGTCTGGTTGACATTTAAGCTGGTTGAAATGTACCTCTGCATTTAACCCATCCCCTTTGGGAGCAGCAGGCTGCCATCGTGGGGCGCCCAGGGAGCAGTGTGAGGTTAAGGGTCTTGCTCAGAGAGTGGCAGTCCTAGGGAGGGTGGGTTTCAAACTCACAACCTCAGGATTTCAAGCTCTATGCCCTGACCTCTAGGCCACCACTCCCCCAATATGAGCTGCTGGAGAAAGCAAAGCCCTTAAACTTTATATCATTTAAACATAAATGACAGAATCTTTTTTTTTTCTTTTATCATTGACAGATCAAAATAAATGTCTAAGTGGAAACTATTACTACAGTAACAGTAGATAAACTTAACATATTGAGGGTGTGCAGTATTTAGGTGTTGTCTTTTGTTTTGATTAAAGAGAAGGGCCTTATAAAATCTGTATTTTCTCGTGAATTTTAAAAAGGTTTTTAGATTTCAGATGGTAATAAAAAAACAATACTTTGAGCAAAATCTCTCGGATGTTTTCATGGTTGTATAAAACCGTTCAGGTAGGTTAAAACTCAAAGGTTAGCTTTGTGAACAAGTTAGCACTGGCTAACGCTGAAACGTACCTGTAATGTTGACGTTGTCATTTCATCTCACTTTTCGGCTCTTCCCCACGGCTTTATATTCTTATTCCTCCCCAAAGGTGGATGGTTTATAAAACGCTTGTTCTATTTCTATTGTATTTTAGGGTAAAATAGGTATTTGTGTCATGACCAGAGCAAAGCTTAAGCGTTAGCAACAACAATACTGCAGCCTCTGACCTCTGACAAGCTGGATGAGACGAGAAAAGCTTCCGGTTGAAGTTTCTTCTTCTGGCAAAAATGGTCGGTGAGCATTACCGCCACCAACTGATAAGGAGTGTCCGGTTGAAGTTTTCAAAGCGCTAACTGAAAGATTCAAAACAAAGACAGGTTATTATATGGAGCATGGATGCATTTGGTCAACTGTTAAATTATCGCTGATGAAGACAGAATAATAATAATAATAATAATAATAATAATAATAATAATAATAATAATAATAATAATAATAATAATAATAATAATAATAATAAATAGATCAGGTTGTGTAAAAATAACTTTGCCGACCTTCGCAGCAGTTTAGTGTAAGTTAGTTACTGCCACCTGGTGGCGGATTATGGATATTACATCTAGATTTAAATGTTATGGAGCTCCCTGAGGATAATGCTGAGTTCTACAGAAACACAAGTATTTCTATGGAAAATTACATTTTTCTTTTTTAGCACTTTGCAAATATTTTTAAAGATTTAAATGGACACTTACATATCAATAATAAGAAGAAAATATTAATAATAAGAAGAAAAT
>NW_015151719.1:173446-178039 GCF_000732505.1 Cyprinodon variegatus
TAATAATAATAATAATAATAATAAATAGTTCAGGTTGTGTAAAAATAACTTTGCCGACCTTCGCAGCAGTTTAGTGTAAGTTAGTTACTGCCACCTGGTGGCGGATTATGGATATTACATCTAGATTTAAACGCTATGGAGTTCTACAGAAACACAAGTATTTCTATGGAAAATTACATTTTTCTTTTTTAGCACTTTGCAAATATTTTTAAAGATTTAAATGGACACTTGCATATTAATAAAAAAATAAAATAAAAAACATTTCAAGTTTATTTTAAGTATCCCTTAGTTTTGGACAGTTTTTCAACCCCTCCATTTGGCAATGCATGCTCTATTCCAGTTTCCTTTCAATACACATCGAAGGATAATTGGGCAAGACATTAAGTCTCAAATTATGAATGGGGTACCATTTCAGGTGATGCAACCGGCATATGTTACATAAGCTTGCTCTGTTATCATTTTCTGTTCACTTTTTGTTATATTATTGTGCATTCAATGGTAAATTTCAATGAAACTACGGCTAATCTTAGGAACAAAGGCTTTTCCTTATGCAGAAGGTCTCCAATAATGTAAATCAGCATATTTGTCGGGCCAGATTCCCTTTTATGAGTGGAAAAATTAATTTGGCCACTTTTGGCATCACATTTCCGGCTAGCACACTGCCCACTAAAACCTTCATGTAACTAAAATGTTTTAACCTATTCAGTCTAAATTTGCTTGAGTTGTAGTCAATATGTGGATCTATAAAGGGTGAGTGTTCATTCAGAGTTTCAAATGGGGTTCCAGGGTGTTTTGCAGTTTATTTTGGAAAAAATAAAAATAAAATTGGTGAGGTTAAAAATGTTCTTTTTTGTTTAATCACCTGTAAGTCACACATGATGACATTTAAAATAGTGGTTCCACCTGAAAAATATTCCTCAATGCCTTTCTGTCATACAAACACAACAATTGTATTTCCATTTTATAGTTTGGGAGCTGTACTTGCTTTAATTCACATATGTGATTTCAGGCAGAATTTGCTCCTAAAACCCACTAGGCTTAAAATTAAAGACTACCAACCAACACCAAGGGACATAGTCATACATGTATTATTTGTATTCAATGTAATTAAAGTTGGATATTATTCTCGAGTATCCTGGTCTTCACCGCCCTTTATTTGATTCCCAAGAAGCTGGTCCAATAGCGAATAGTCTACAGGTCTGTTATTTAATCTCTGCTGTTATGTTAAGTTTATGGTTCGATAGAAAACATTAATGAAAGGTTGAAGAGAGTTGTGGAAAATGTTAAAGCAGGGTTAACTAAATGAAGGAACAACCTAAGCTTGAACATTTTGGAGAGAATGGTTAAATCCATCATCTGAACATGGAAAGAAAACTACAAACCGGGGAAAAGCCATACATCTGGTGTTTATGAAAGAGCGGCTAAAATAAGGTGATGGTTTGAAACAGGCTCATTAGAATCTCTTTGTATTTTTGCCCCGAGCTAATTATGTTGAATAATGTTCTGAAATAAGACCAACAAGGAACTTTTTTTTTCATGTAAAAAATTTCAAATGGTGAGAACACTTCTAAAAGTCCTATAACTTGCTTTTTAAAGCCTTTTTAAAGTCACCTTTAAGAAAATATATGACAAAATGGGTATAAATTAGTTTTAAAATAGTCTAAACGAAGCTGCCTCCCATATGCCATATCAACCATTTCGGAAGCTTGAAGAAAATCTGAGACCGAGGGCAAAAATAAACAGATTTCCAGGACTTAGATTAGCTAAAAAGAAAAGCTGCTGCTATGTGAAAATTAAAGGATAAAAGAGCCACTTGGTCTTATATTTAAGCTCGAAACATTGCGCTGCTCCCCTCCTAGATGGAAGGAAGTGGGTGTTTGTTTAAACTGCTGGCGCGGCGCGGCGCGGCGCAGCACGGTTAAGGTAGGTGTTTCCTGGAGGGACTTTCACTTTTAAACTGCCCGCTTTCACAGGAGAGGGAGGGGGTGCTGCTCAGACAAAAAAACTCATGACAATTAGTCAGAGATGCAAAAACAAAATACCAATTTCTGCACAAATCTGTTGAAGGAATAAAATTATAAAATAGGTACAAGAAAAAAAAAAAATAAAGGCTGATTTTGCATGATTCAAGCAATGGATGAGTCTCTGTGTGTGAAATGCTCTGTTGAACACAGTAGGTATTTTAGGAGAAAGGAACCAGAATTCATAAATAAAAATCATTAAAAAAAAAACATTAAAAAAAACACACAAAAACATTTAAATTACAACTGTTTTATTGATAGATATTTACAGATCAGGTAACTACACTGGTATTGTACACTGTATACTGTACTTAGGAAGGTTATCTAAAATACTTTGCAATATGACAATTTGCTGTAGCACTGTAATTTTTCAGTTTCATGATTGTGTAGGACGCAAGCTGCCACAGATAATACCTTTGGTTTCATAAAAACCCCTTCCTTGAAGCATTAATTTGCATAGACAGGAATGCCATGATTTTATACAAAAGAAAAAAAAGACAAAAGGGGTTAAAAGTATACATTCAAAGGTTTAAAGGGGTCTGCCAGGTGAGTGCATCAGTTCAAAACAGGAAAATCTGAAGCTTTTAGAGTAAATAAACATTGTTAAAATCAGATCACAGCTACACAAGAAGACATAAGATCAAAAGCTTCATGGACAATCTTTAATATACCCTCAAATGTAGCAGGAATGAAATTCTAATGAGCAGAATGAGGGAAGTACAGTTTACTTATGCTTAAATTCAGATAACATGAAACTTTATATGAAGAAACAAAAGGATTAGATTAAAGGGAACTGGACAACAATGTGTTTTTACCTTCACACAAAAAGAAATGGATCCAAGAACTTGCTTCAATGGTCCGGAGGTCAATTATTCCGAAATGACCTTATTTCTAAACAAGAGAGGTTTATTTTGTATTTCTCCGGTGCTCAGTCAGCGGAAACAATGGGACATTGTCTGGGGTCTAAAAGGACTGAGGCTCCTGTGAGGGGAAACTTTGGAAACATGAACCTGTTTTCAGAGGATGCCAGAGTGTAAATTACAATCATACTGAAGACCGCAGTGTGAAAATCAGCATCCATTGCTGTTGTTTATAACTGCTAAAACCACATTTAACTGTATTCAGCATGTCGACGATCTGCACTTGCACTTCATAGACTGAAGAACCACGTCTGTGGTCACAGACAATTTTCAGAAGTAAAAAAACTAATAAATAAAAAAAGAGAGAGAGGTCTAAATAGCCATCTAAATGATATTTCTGTAACCATTTAGCATTTATTTATTTTATCTCATATTTTTGAGGGCAGTGGTACACACATTAATCTTAGCTCTGAGCAGGACCAGCCAAATTCAGGTCATATTTAATGCTAGGCTAGTTCCTGTCACTAACTAGGCAAAGTACAACTTCTAGCCTTGGTTTTATTTAGGCTTAGTTGACCGCATAATATCTTTATACATTCATTTTCTACATTTCAAAATGAAGAAATTAGAGCTGTAATGTGCTTCCATTGTAATACTCTTGCTAGAAACATTTAAACAAACTTCAGGTAAGATTAGCATAACATAGCTAAATATGCTGGCTTGGTTGATGCTAAAACATCCCAGCTGAGACAGTTCCAGTTAACAAGGAGGAAATGGGAGCTTGTGAATGTTTTATGATATAGTTAAACATTTTGTTCAAATAAATCATTAACGGTCCTTCTAGACCAAATATAACTTTTATTAAGACTAGCTTCACCAACTCTACTGTGTGATAATTGTTTCACACAAAGCATACCTTGCATGTAGCTAGGTTAATTTCAAATAGTTTAAGAAATATTACAGTATAGATGAGCATATTTTTTTTTATTTAATTTGCCCATTTTAGATAATCTCTTGTCAATATCTTAAGCATAATTTCTTTGTCGAATTCATAATCAATAAAAATAAAACATTTTTAACCATTTCATTTTAGAAAACATGCTATGTTATAATTTGACATGAAGACTGTGTGGGCTGGAGCCCCACAGTGGTAATATTTTTACTTCTTTCAATATCTAATTTTGTAATTTGGTTTATCTTGCACTGCTGTTAAACTGTGCACACATACCAGCAATGGAAAGTATTTTCTTTTTTTTTTAATTGCCACGGTGGGGATGCAATTTGTGGGCTGAGAAGGCTTAAAGCTGGGCACCTGCCGTACCATGGACCACTGAACAATGGGGGGGTTGGGTTTAGTCAGTTTAAATGTTGGCCTAAGTTAATTGTCAGTCTTCTTGTTTTCCCCTGTTTGTTTTTTATGTTTGGCCAAATCACTATATACGTTACCCTTCGGTGTCATTATGTTAGGTCAGTTTTCCTTGGTTAAGTTTGTTTTGTGTGTTAATTAAAAGATTCCAAAAAATCGGTTGACCTCTTTAATGTGCCGGCTGATTTTTGGCATTGCTTTGGATTTTGTAAATTTTTTGAGTTAAAGTCCAGATTTTTGAAACTGTTGAAAGGGTTGACTTTAAACATAAACTTAAAGGTATAGTGGAGGATTTTCGCAAACTTTTGAAAAGACCCGCCGTTTCCACTTCAAAAAAAAAATGCAC
>NW_015151719.1:178049-197509 GCF_000732505.1 Cyprinodon variegatus
TTTCCTACTGTTAAAGCGATTGTGTGTGTGAATGTGGAAAGAGGGTAGTGGCTAAAGGAAGCCAGGTAGGAGGGCAAAATAGGTTTAGCGCCACCACAGCACGGGAGTCAGAATAACATCCAGGAGCAAAATGATAAAAATAGACCGGAGGATAAAAAAAACATGAATCGATACTTTTGCAGACGTGTCGATGCATTGGATCGTTGGCTGTTGGATCGATACCAAACGATTATTTACACCCCTACATATCACCAGAATGATTGACAATTAAGAGGACCACTTATTTTGATGATCCACTTGGAAAAAGAACATCCTCCACTATAACTTTAATAGATTTTTTTATTTTTATTATTCAACAGGACCCTAATCTGAAGCATCTTCAATGTAAAGTTGGACAATCAATCATATTTCATTCACTTTAGGATGACTACTTATAGAAGCTAAGCCCTTTTCATTCGTTTATTTTTTTATGTTAATTAAAAAAATATATATTATAGTTTAGCAATATTTGGTCAATTTTGAAGTTGAAGGTGTAAAATCAGAAAAGATGACAAAACTTACTAAATAAGAGTGCTTGTTTGTATTATCTGAGGCAGAGTTTTAAAAAAAAAATCTATACGTTTCAGTATGAAGCCGCTGTTAAAGTACATTCATATCTATTTCACGTGATACAAACCTGTTGGACAAGTTTTTATACCATCGCTTACTGAAGTAGTTTGAGTTAAGTAGGAAACAAAAAATATGAAATTTTGACCATTTTGGACAAATAAACAGAAAAGGAAAATATGTAGAATTTTAGGTAAAGGATAGAGGGTAACAGCAAATGAGGACATATCTGATACAGAGTTTACCATCAGAAAGTCATAGCATCACGATAGACAGAGATATACACATAAAACAAAGTAACATGTATTAATACTATTGCTTGTGCATTATCAAAGCTTCAAACCTGTTATGTGACATATAAAAGGAAACATTATAAAGAGTGTCTTTGACTACAAGTTAAAAAGGCACCAATGGCGATCCTGATTACAAATATAAGGTTGGGATAATGTGCAGACACCTCTAGCCAATAGAAGCATGTAGTATGGAGACACTCAGTCACACCATTTCTGCTCAGGTAACTGAACTGTGACCCTAAAACACCTTCCTAACACAGGCTGGCACAAAGACAAACACAAGTTAAAAAAGCCCTGGTGTTTGGGAAGGCTGTTGTGGAATGATAGGCAGAGTATAAAACAGGGAAAACTGACTAGTTTGTGCTTAACTTTGTGTTTGTATCTACAAAATCCCTCCTGACTTCTTTTTTTTTTTACTGTTGCAGTCTCTTAAGTACGTCGTTCACCACATCCTCTCATCGTAACAAGGATTAAACATTGCTCCATGGATTGGAGTGAGATCCTTAAACTCCTACTTTTTCACATGCCAAAGTAGCTTCCTTAATCCTCTTGACCTGAAGCGAAACGCTCATTCCTTTTCGCATCAACTTTGCAGCGCAGATGATCAGAGGCTGAGGGGGAGCTGGAAGGCACATTTCTGTGACAATCAAGAGAGCGACTCATGCTTTAAACTTTACCTGCAGCGCGTCCAAAGGCCTAACTTCAACTGTCAGTCGAAAAAACATGGGGAGAGAAAAAAAAAAAAAAACTGTAAAAGAAAATCCTTCTGTTTGTGCTGAAATTAGTCGGCCAATTCACGTCAGAAGACCCATGCGGGTAAGCTTGGCTGACAGGAAGGAGTGGAGAACAAACACCACCGGCTTTGGACCCGAGTGGAGGTCGAACACCTGCAGGGGGGGAGGGAGGAAGGAAGGCAGTGAGTAAGACGTTAAAATAACAAAACAATAAAGAAGAGAAAAAGATCAGAGATGACAAATACAGGGATGCTAAAGTACAACATGCCTTGATAATAAATCCTCTGTTCTAAAATAAGCTGCTTATGCAAGTAAAATAATGAACATTGTTTTGGTTCCATTGCAGTACAAATATTAAATTATCTTTGATGATTGCTGAAATTATATATTACTCCATCCATTCCTATCGAAGGAGCAGAAAACAAAAATAGCAAAACCATCCACTTATATTAGTTGAAGAAGAAAAAGTAGGTTTTAAACCACATGAAGGAACGAAATCAATGTTTGTGTTGAGCAAAAGAAAAACAATATTCCTAAATTCTTAAAACTAACTGTGAATGTTGCCATATATATATATATATATAAAAAATTGTGCAACATATAATTGTGCAACATATCAGAATCCTTTTATGAAAGAATGTGGTTTACTGTGTTACACATAGTTGGTTTTAGGCCCAGTCCAGTCTGCTTTTTACCAGAACAGAACAAACTGACGAACTTCCCAAGAATGTCTTACCTTGTCCAAGAAATACATCTCCCTCAGTCAAAGTCGACTGACATAAACCTGAAATGTTTAGTCTGTTGCTGATTTTAAAGTCATTTATTCTGCAGGAAGGCTGTTTTTTTTGTTTTGTTTTTTTACAAGAGTTTGCCTGCAATCCACTAACATTTCAGTAGAAGTTCAAAATAGATTTTTAATACAGTTTATTACATTTTCTGATCACCATTTGCATACAGATAACAAAACTAACAAAAAGGAAAAGGCCAGGCCTGGTTTGATTGTAATGGCAGAAGAAAATGTAAGTGATAAGAGAACATGAAGTAAGGACACAAGGCTATTGTCTTCTAATGTTTTCTTTAGACTGAAGTAGTCATAAATCAGTCGTCGCTCTCTGTCTGAGTGGAGTGGTTTGGAAAAACACAGAACCATGGGTGTGAAGTGTTGTCCCAATCTGATGCTTTATTGTAAACAAATGTAATGTAAACACATGACAGATGGGCTCAGAACACTGCAGAGCTAATCCATGATTCCACAAAATGATAAAAAGAATGTTTATTGACTTAGATTAAAGGAGATTAGAAAGATTATTGGTTTAGATTCAATTAAATACGACCCTTCCTGTTTTAATAATGAAAAACCAGGAATATTCAGAAATCATTTTACTTTGTAATTAGATTTGATTTTCAGCCTTTATTTAAATGATTTAGCCGTTTTTCCTTTTGTTGAACTTTAGTGCAGATCTTGAACACGATCTTACAAAAAATAAACAAATAATTAAAAGATTCCATTCTTTTTCTAATAAAGGAACTTGTGTATTGAGGCAGAAATTGTTTGCCCTTTTTTTAGCCAAGCTGAAATTATCCACATGAAATTTTGAGCTTTTACACCTGCAGGCTTTGTTTTATCTTTTGTTGCTGTCGATGACATCACCTCAGATTAACGAGGGTATAATTGACCAATGAGAGGAGAGAATGCCTCACCATGCTGGCTGCATTTGCTTTTACAAGGAAGGAAAACATTTCAACGTTTTTTTTAATTTATTTATTTATTTTTTTAGATTAATTAGATCAACAAGGATATTCTATATGTTTGATTCCCCTTGAAGAGTACGGTTAAATATATGAGCTTAGAACTGCCTTGATATAACAAATAACACTATTTTTATTTTACAAACAGTCTTTAATCACAATTAACCATTAAGCTTCTGCGATTGATTTCGATTAAAAAATGTATTGTTAGCATTAGAATAGAGATATCAAAACGAAAAAAGAGAAAGTAATAGAATAAGTGTCCAAGACTTAGCGCTGAAGAAAAGTAAAGCTGTAATAATTTAACATTTTCCTAACTCACCATTTCTCCCTCTGGACCACCAAAGTCAAGGTAAAGGTTGCGTATTCCATCGTCGGCGGACATTTTGAGCTTCTCATAGGGGTACCTAAAGAGCACTGTGCCCCCTGTTTGGTCTGCTGGCTCCCTTGTAACAGTAAAGCCCTTTTCGTAGTGAAGCGTGAGCCGGACGTCCTGTCTGTTCAACGTACAACCTGCCAGAAAGGATAAAAAAAACAATAACAAAGAAAGAACTGTGAGGTCAAACTCTAAAATATTTAAATCCACTTCAATAGACACCAAATACAAGCTCAGGAAAGAACCTTAAAAAAGCTAAATGTTCAGAAAAAGGAAAACATTTCAAAAGTTGAGAAAAATAAGCTTAAAAGAAAAGAAAGAAAAAAAACACCCCAAAACAACAAATAGGTTGTTTTTCCCAAAAGTCTCCAGACTGACCTGAATATCCAAAGATCAAACAAATCCATATATATATATACTATTTAGCATATTTTTGGTAATCCCGGCTGTTATAAAGCATGAAAACATTTAGTCTATATTAATGCCAGACTCCAAAGAGAAGAGTGTGTGCCTTTGTTTTAAAAGTGTATGTAAACATTCGGTTTTCAAAAAATGTCAAAACTGAAATAAAGCCCACAGAAAAATCAATTTTCAATGTAGAACCTAGACAACCCAGGACAGGCACAGGTCATTTGATCCAAAAACATTTCAGCATGTAACACTGCGTCTCCAATGCCCCAAATGTTTCTACACAACCGTGTGTTTGTGTAGCAGCTGGACAAGGAGGGAGGATAAAAAAAAAAGGCAGAGTCTTTCCAGAACTGTTGCGACAGGCAGCTATTGTTCTGCTCCGAGCAGAAACATTCCCTTCTCCTGGATCCTGCCTGAGCTTTTCCCAACACAGAGCTGCAACAAACTGCTTGGCGCAGCTGCTGTCAGGACCTTCCTGTCGCTAGTAAGGAAATCAAAGTGATGACTTCATAGGTCCTAACAGAAAAAAACATCTATAAATGTGAGTTGAAGAAATAAAGCATATGTTACCTTAAAGGACAATAACGGACGTCTGCTAACTACAGGTGAGTATGATGACATGTAAAAAAGAACCCCATCCTGTGGTTAAATATCATTATCCTGCTCCAAACTGTCTGAAAAAAACCTCGACCAGACGTAGTATGAAATAACACTGATATAAATGTCGGCTGTGCTGGTTCTGAGGTATTTTGAGGTGCTCCCAAAAGAAAATTTACAGAGACGATGGCAGAAATCATGCTGGAAATCAGAATCTCATCTGATTGTTTCGTGCAAATACTTTCTTTTGCTCTTCTAGCAATACCACCCTTAGAAAAAATTCTGAGTCTTAGGAAACTTAGACGGATTTCTGATTGATTAACCGCTTATAGGTAGAGAGGTAGACTTTTTTGTATGACAGCTAAAACAACCTGCTGATGTTTAACCTTAGTTAGTTAGGCAGTTAATTTCTGTATCTATTTATGAAAAACAAAAAAATGACATAAAATATCGACGATAATAATACCTATAAAAAGCACAAGACAATAAGAAATTAATTAATCAAAGTGTTAAAGGTAGAAAAACTGACTAAAGGTAAAGGAACAGCAGGAAGTATAAACTTCTAAAACAGCCTCTTAGCTAAAACTTACTACCAATGCTTTGTTTGGTTTCCATACTAGTTTCCTAGCTGGATTACAATGTTTTTTAATAAAGCTTGCAATCTCTTTGTTGTCTTCAAGGTGTTAAGAATTAAAGAGATTCTCCTTTGCATTTTAAACTAAGAATTCCCACCTTTAAACATCTACCAGCATAATGGATGTAAGTGATGATTTAATGGTGATAATCCCTTAATCCTTTCTTTTTATGTTGGAGTCTAAGTACTGCGACCTATCAAAGAATCTAGAGAACATTATCATCTCATTTAGTCTATGCATTCCAAGTAAATACAAAAAAGAATAGAAAAGAAAAAAAACTGGTATCTGCTTGTTAGAGCTGGATTCATCCACATCTAGTCAAACAAAGTATTAGTAGTGTTCAGAAAAAAACACTCCAGTGAGATGTTATATTACTGGCTGGATCAAGCATAACGTGGTCTTCCTTGACTTGTGCATAAAGCAAGTCAAGGAAGCTGACATCATAATGTGGGGATCACAACTCTGAGATCAAGACTTAAGACTCACTTCCTCCAGAAAAAAAACAAAACGTGTAGCATCCAAGGTGAGCTACCGGCTGTGCGGTCACTCACCAATAGAGACTTCTTTGATTATCTCAGCTGCAGCGTGAACCCCCTGAACAAGACCGCGTGTCCACGTGGACAGATCCCAGTGAGTCTCCACTCTGAAGATGTGCGACTCGATACCACGCCCGGTGCCGGTCCGAGTGGCGAACACCAGGTCTGAACCGTGGGACGGAGAACCCCGAGCGCTGCCAGAGTGGACCAGTCTGACAAGAGAGAGAGGAAATCATGTTAAATCACAGTTAGCATAGAGAAAAAACTTTGCAGACAGAGACTCTCAGGTCTCTAACCATGACGGATTAAATGTTGACATTTGCAAGGTTCTTGTTTTGGTTTTTAAATGAGATGAAAAAAACATTTACAGCTGCAGTTTCTCTCCTAAACTAAACAGATCACCCCACCACAACCCGGCATGTCTTCCTGCCACATTTAAGCTTTTCTTTTTTTCTTTTAACCAATGTGCTTTAATGAATCAGGGTCTTTGCTTCTTCTTGCTATTTGAAAAAAAAAAAAACTTGAAAAACATAATGACGATAAGATGAGGAAATTTGTAAAGCAAACATTTCTATCTAATCAGTTTGAGAGAAACTCAAGACATCAAGAAATGTGCTCTCAAGACACAATCTCAGTTTTTTCACTTTATTTTTGGCTCTGTATTATTTAGGACATCACTGTAACGCTATCTGGGATGGAGCACTTGAGGTGAGGCCGAAATGAAGGACTCTAAAGTGAAAGATCACTTAGCATGACCTGCTCATTTGTTGTAAACAGACATGGAAAGTCAAAGAATGTTTGCCACTCATGGAAAAGATTTCATCCATTAAATGAGATTTGAATTGTTCGTGTGAGACTTTGAAACGTTATTTGCACTGGGGCTGGGCAATTATTTGCATTTGCAATATAACTGCAATTAGAAAAAAAATGTAATTGCAGAGGCACTGAATTCTGGTCATATTACATTTAATAAGTAGCAAATATTCTCCCTCCAGTCCTTTAGGTGGTGGTAATATGCTTCAAGTGGGTTTTTCAACCCCACAATGTGGAAGAGAGAGCAGCTAGGATGCAGATTCATCCATGCAACTAATATTTAGCAGTTTTCTACACAAAGGTCCTTTAACAACAGACTCTTACAAAGCAAGCTTTAAAGGTCACGAAAAACCTGAAACCCCGTAGGGAAACATTTACATGGCTGCTCTGACTGCAAAAGAAACTCAAAATAAAATCACAATTGTAATATTGGTTTAAAGTAATTGCAATTTTATTTTTTGGCAAAATCATTTAGTCCCAATTTGCACTAATAATGATCCTCCTATTTTCAACACAATACTGGTTAAAGCTACTGGTTGGTTCCATATTATTGGCAGGCTGAGAACAAACCATCACCAGCAGAGCCTTCCTGATCCTCTCTATGAAAGACGACTGAAGCAAAGTTTTTTGTTGCCCTTTGTCATAAACGCGGCTGTGATTCACTTTAAATTTATAGCATATTTTGACAGAAGTAAAACTAGTCAGTATTATACTATAAATACAATGACTAAACTTAGAAAGCAGAACTGTTCAGAAAAATGTGAGATTGAAATTAGGCTCTCTCACTATTCATCATAGGAAAATTCACAAAAAAAAGTTTGCTGGTCTGTTTCTAAACATTTACTCACAATTCGTAGACAGTCGAAAGTAACCTTGCTAACATTTTACAATAAAATAAACATTCTTTAAAAATATGCTGCAATAGAATTGAATAAGCTCTTTAAATGATCAGATTTATTAGCATCAGTTCTGAATTAAGTAAACATTAACGCAAAATTACCTTCCTTAAAGCTTAATATGGACAAATAGAAGGAAAAGCTAGCTTTTGTTAAAGATAATCAGAAAATACTAAATAATAAAAATGCACCAGGTACCTTAGAAAACTACCTTTGATATAAAGCTCAAGGAAAATTAACTGACAGAAATTTAGTAGTAAGTCCTTACAGCTGCTTACTTGTCACCAGCTGCCAAGGCAAATCATTATCACCTGCTCATCATACTTGGCAAAGTTTCACACCGATGCCAGTCCTGCCATATCCAGGATTCAAACCAGGGTCCTCTGCATAGCAGCCAGAGACTAAGGCCGTTTTCACACCTGATAGTTTGGAAAACTCAGGTCGATTAAAGACCAAAATTGCCACATTTGAATCATTTTCATTTGGTGCGGTTTGTATTTACAGGACACTGCCAAACCGGAACAAACCTGTTGACCCATCCGTTTATCCCTTGGCCTGCGGTGGCGACGCACCGAGAACCACTATAGAAAGACAGTTGGTCAACAACACAAAACTACCTTCTTGTAGTTTTCTCTATTTGTCAAAAACAAAGCAGATGACCGTTTTTATTTTTATTTATAACCAGGTCAGGTGAGACAGCTCCAAATGAGGCAGCGAAATACAAGATCTTGCAAATTACACCTAATTGAACTAATTCAAGACTGCACAGGCAGCAAGGTATAATTGATATTTGAAAAAACTCAATTTGTTATTACAGTACAATTACAGCTTTTGGAGCGGTCTCCAGTCTGCTTGGCATTCATATCTCTATTCACACCGCATCAGAGTTCACTTCAGCCGAGCCGAGATTTAGGTTTGAGGCAGATCAGAGTTCGCTTTTTTTGCCTGCATCATAGTTTGATTGCGCTCTTTCTGGCCAAAGAGTGGATTAAGCAGTGCTGGTGTGTATACACTCTTAAACCACTACACAATGAGGGACACCTGTTAACCATTGAGGCCATGGTTTAATCAGGGACTTTTAAACATTCCTTGCTCCCTGTTGGATAATAATTCAAATTCAGAGTTGGTTGTTTTTACCTGGTGGCAAGCAGCGGGTGTGTGAGTAGAGGCATGGACCAGGACTCTCTGCTCCACGGCACAGATTCAAACAGCAGGATGTCTTTTTCCGTCAGTGCCATGACCACCGGCCTGAACTGCTGCCGTCCGCCCTCCAGCTGAATCTAAGAAAAAACATTTAAGATGACACACTGAAGCTAATAAACACAAAGAGGAGCTAAAATCCCCAAATGATTTTTATTTCTAAGCCTTACCCTTTATTCTTGAGGCTTTTATTAGTTAAATAAATAAGGAATAGATAAGTAATGTTATGAGGATGATTTAAAAGGTTTCATACAAAAATATACTAGAAACAGATTTTTCTGGCTTGAGACAGAAATAAATGACTTCTTTTTTTTTTTTTTACCTCAGGTCTAAAGAAAACAGTTGCAGACATGTGGCTGGTTTTAACCACAGCAGTTCTACAAGGTACTTCCATGCTTTTTAAATAGAACGAATAAAGAGCTGGTTTCCTCTCAGTCAAATAATATGCTTCATAAAAATAGATTGGAGGCTGATTTCATAGTTTTACAATTATAACCAAGTACTGTATGTCACTTCTAAAAATTAATTCAACGTCAGCCGAACGGGAGGAAATGAAGTGTAAATTCCCTCATATGTGTGAACTGCTTATAAGGAAAATATGTTACATGCATACAATAAGGCTTTTTGGGGGTTGATAAAAATTAACATTGCGCCGCATTTTTTATGGAAATTGAAGTTCTTTCTCCAAGTGACAACGAGTTATCCTTATTCCCGTTATCCCTATAAGGTGATAACCTAGGGATTTGGGGATGAAAGTTTGATATAAAATCTTTGGTTGCCACCAGATTGATAAATTTTTATCAGCTGATTTTATCAAGAGAAAACAAACTCATGGTTTTACAGCCACTTCAAGCATTTAACATGCAGAAGTGAGTAAAGGCTGATTTATACTACTTCGAAACTAGGTCATCTGCGTAGGTGTCGTCGTGAAAGCAGAGAGGTCCCTGCCCCGTCCCCAGTAGGTGACCGCAGACAGGAGGCATCTGATTGGTCAAATCTGAATTTGCACTACACTATGCATCTCCTGTTTGGTACCTTACCGACTTGCTTTGTATATATGACCGCGGAAAACGACTCTTGAAGTTGGAACAGCTAGAAAAGTGAGATGTGCGAGAACGCTGGGACCCTTTTTCCACCTGGATCCCCGCTCTTTTTCGCCCTCATGTGCCTACGTTGTCGGACAAACTTGCCCCCACTTCCTAACCGCCTCGGCCGTATCTCGACCCACAGCTAGTACGTGATTTTACCCTTTTGTGTTGTGGCATGAAATAAACATAGCACAGACTACGCTTCAATATTGAGCATTAATCAAAAATGTCTGTGTCATACCTGCGACAAGCTCACTGTGACACACTGCTGCGGGAGTATAACCAGCCCTTAAGTCTTCCCTGGTGCAGACAGAGCATCTGCATAAATTAGCAGGAAATCAATGGTGTGTTCACCCACCCACCCCGCCACGAGTTCCCATTCAGAAAAAATAAAAACCAACTTTGCATTTTGTGTTCAGTATGGCTGTTGCCATAAAATGTAGCAACTGTTGCATACACACTAGGGATGGAACGGTTTATGAAAACTGTCCGAACCGTTCGGTTCGACTGTCTCGGTTCGGTTCGCGTGTGTTGCGTTCGGTTCATGCGCGGCTCCTTTTTTTCATAGACGAAGCGTGTACACTCCAGAGCAGAAGGTGGCGGTACTGCAACCAAAGCCAACCACCAGTAGTAAACAAGAAGAAGAAGAAGCGAAGCAGCTTAGCCGGGTGTAGCAGAAAAATGGCGAGTGGGAAAGAACAGGAGTCGGAAGACGCGCCAGCAGCACTTTATAGGTCTGCTGTATGGGACAGCTTTGCATTTAGAGGGCTCTACGATGACAGCGGAAAGAAAGTTATGGATAAAAACAGTGTGCAAGCATTGTACAACACGTTTTGTTTATGCTAACAGTAACACGACCAACATCTCAGCCTAACAATCAACATACACCGAACCGAAAACTGTGACCACGAAACCGTGAACCAAACCGAACCGTGGATTTTGTGAACCGTTTCACCCCTAATACACACACACATACATACAGAGACAAACCTTTCATACATCTTTGTAAAATCTGTATTTGTCATCACGTGGTGTGTCTCAGTGCATAAAATAAAGAAAGATAAGCAACTTCTGCTAAGAATTTAGCTCTAAAAAGAATGGAAAGCGTAACTGCTTCCAAAAAAGCAGTTACAAAATTGTCATCTTGGGTCTGAAATCATAACTTGATTCAGGTAAAAAAGTGAACTGAGTAGTAGTATTAACTGAATAGCTGCTTTATCTGCATTCATTACCACTGAACCAAATGAGGGAAAAATACGTTTAAGTGGAGGGTTTTACTTGGTTTTCCTGGAGATTGCATTCAGTTTGCTTATCTTCATATCTTACCAACATGCAAAGCAGACAGGGCATCAGTATGACGGAGCAATGACGGCAGCTTAGTACCATCGAATATCAGACCACCAGTGTCTGATGAGAGATTTTTAAGCAGCTGTATTTTTGCTAAAACGCATCAATTTATCTTATCACACTGCAATGGGACATTTCCAGCATGTTTTATGGGTGAGAAATGACAACTAACACAGACTGAACTGAGAAAGCACAACTCTTCAGTTTAATGTGAGCAAATCTCATGTACTCCTTAATATTCGAGGAAAAAAATTGTGCTTCTCAGACTGGAAGTGACTGGTTTCCTTCTGAACTTGATATGCGTAATAATCATACCAAGTTAAATAAATGAATTGCTTTAGTTTATAGGAAAAATCCAGTTTTCCACTTCCTGTAGTCAATGAGTCATCACAAATAAAAGTTTTTGTTTTTTTTATAAATCTGCTGGGTCAGTCCTTTTCTCTATTTGAACTCTTAATGCCTTGATCTTTTTTATGCTGCTAGAACTGAAGGTTGGAGTTTTAGAGTATTGTGCTTCTGTTGGGTTTTCAAGTTAAGGGGAATTGCAGGTGACTAACCACAGACTTACACTTAGACCAAGTCTGTGGTTGGAGTGTGAACATCTCAAACTCTTCTCATAAGGGGACAGATCTAAGGCTTTTTCCATATACCTTCATGCCAAGTGTCATCTGATAAGTGAACATCATCCAGGGCATTCTTGCTTCCCCATAAAAATTAGCTCTTACTATGAAACCGGTGCTGACAAAACATCCTCTTCAGAGGGTACCATCTCAAAGTACATTTCGATTCTATTCAACTGTGCCACCATCGAGCAACAACATCAAACCAGTAGGTTTGATTGTGGGGTGCGTGCTGCTTTACAGGAAGTAACGTAATGTGACGGAAACTTCCCTCTGTATTTCCTGTCGTAGCCGTGCCAAGATAAACACAACAACACATGCATTCATTCACTCTGGGCCTGAATGAATGGTTTAAAGTGAAAAGATATGAACGCAGGTATCGTTCCTGTAACCACTTCAGAACAAGCCCTGATTTGGTCGCTATGTTAGAATTTAGAGAGTTGGTTAGTTTTGAGAAAACATGCTCTTCCTGTGCATTTAGGTTGGAGGAGAAAAGTCTCTCTGTATCTCAGAGTTCAGGGTAGGTGCATTTAGAAGTCTAAAAAAAAAAAAACTAGACCTAAATACTATTGATGGCATATCTTTTTTCAAAGCTAACAAATCTTGTATTATCGTGTACAGTTTGACTGAAAACCTCTACCCCTATTCATGAGGAATAAAAAAACATGTTTCTTTGCTTAATGCTCAATATTTGATACCTTTATTTGTTGGATCTAGATGTAAAACTAATTTGTTTTTGTTGTTTTAAAGGAAACCCAAATCTATAAGGCAGACCACAAAGAAAAACAGAATTCACTGCCAGGCACTGTAATTCTATTCTATGTATTACTAAGTCTGCCTTGATTTTATTGCATTTCAGCACATAAAGATGGGCTGTCATTTAGTATTTCCATATAAATGAAAATATCTGAAAACTAGTTAATCAAAGATACTCTTTTGCGTCAGTAACTGATATAAAATGACCCATTTGGGTTGAGATAGACTTCCAAGGTATGACGTTCTGCACCACACACAAATAACGAAGGAAAACATTAATCAGCTGATAGCTCAGTCAGTAAAGTCTGGATCAGTTCTCCTTTACAATTGAAGGAAAAGTTTTACAAAAAAACAAACAAATAAAAACTGCATGAAAAGTTGCCAGAAAGGCAGAAGTCGCACAGGTCTACTGTTAAATACATGTGCTTGGATCAAATCAATGTTTACACAGTAGAAACATGCGCCAGATATATATATTTTGTAAAGACACTTTATTTTGGTGCAAGATGATCCTTTAAATCTCCCATAGCAGTAACATTTATTTGTATTACCCATGGATGAAATTTTGATTTCAGAAGTGGGGGTGGGGTGCTTGCAAGTATTTGTTAATATAACTCATATAAAAGTTAAATAAAACTTCTGTTTCCTCCACTTTTAGTTACATTTCTGCAATTCCTCTCCTGACAAAATGTATGGATGGATGACATGAACAATTTGACGATTTGGGGTGCAACAATCTATCTAGATTAAAAACAGATAGTTTTACAGTTATTATGAGTTTGGATATATAAAATCATATACATAGATTGTATTTTTAGATGTATTGTTTGATGATAATTAATATATCTGATATAACAACCCTTCTAGATTTTGTGACTCAATGGGGAGATAAATTCCTAACATACAATAGCAGATTCCCTCATGTTCTGTTGTCTTTTGCCTAAACTCAGGGAAGTAGGCTTCAGCTTGAGCTGCGGTATTCTGCTTGGTCCCAGTGCTCGACTTACAGCGACTTTTTGTATCTCTGTTTCTGTCTCCTTTTACCCCAGTCGGCCTCGGCAGATGGCCGCTCACACTGATGGCCGCTCACACTGAGCCAGGAGGTTTCTTCCTGTTAAAAGGGAGTTTTTTTCTCTCCACCATCGCTACAAGCATGCTTAGTGTGAGGGATTGCATTCGAGTCAATGAGTCGATGCAATCAATTGGTTTTCCTTAGATAGAAAACTTTGAATCAATTAGACTGTATGATCTGGTGAACTGTAAAGGGCCTTGAGATGATATGTGTTGTGAACTGGTGCTATGCAAATAAACTGAATTGAATTGACAGTAAAAAGTGCAGGGGACCAAAACGAAAAAATTTCCCATATGTCCCCCGTCCAAAATTATGTCTTTAGTAGTGACACAAGCCGTTATTACAACATACAAATAAAAAAAAAAATTATCACTGATTAAAAGCACACACTGAGATGTGAACACTTATGTTTTAGTATCTACTTGTCTCTTTCACCACAATTAATTAAGTTAAATTATTTTGACATTTTATTTAACAAATGGAGGCATTAAGACATGAGTTCAGAGCCACCAGACTGTTCCATCAGCTCTGCTCATTGGTGAAGCTCCTCCTCCGATCTACCTAATTCAAGACGATTCAGGACGCTGCTGTGTCTTCAGGGAATGCTGCAGTGCTACTGTGTGAAGCTAATTCGTTCTTTACTTCAATAAGATCCCAAAGGCGAAGCGTTTTTCTCGGTTTAGGGATCTTTCTCCAATGCATGTAATTCAGCATCAGCTTGTTTTCGTGCCAGATGGTGTTACACAATGACCACGGTAAAGAACAGAGGGGTGTGCATTCAACCAAATGCCAAATCAAAGCTTTTCCCTTGAGGATTGTTTTGAAACAACTCATTTGATCTATTTTACAGCAGATGTCATGGAGTCTGCAGTAATTCATTTTACTTTAGGGCATCATCTCTAAAAGCCAGAGGGTAGTATTAACCTTAATATACAAACTGAATATACAAAAATTAAATCAAAAAAATTTACTTGATTCTTATGAGAAGTATGACTGGAAAGGTCAAAGTAGTTAATAAGAAAGACACTGATATGTTTATTTTATTTTTTTTTAATAGCTTTTCCCTTAGGTAATTCTGTTTCTCCAGAATATCTGTTGTTTTTAGGGCAGCTGCAGCTTGATCAGAAGTAAAGGTGTATAATAGGTTGGCGAAGCTGCGTATCGTACCTGTTCAGCCAACCAGGCAATGTGTTTCAAGTGGGGGTGTGTGGAGGCTGTAGATGACGCCCCCAGGTAGGCGTTGATGTGTGCCAGGGTCTGTGGCAGGAGGGCGGCTATGTTGGTGTGTATGGCGGTGAACCAGGCGTTGGCAGAAGCTCCATCTTTGCAGCGTAGCACCACGGTGTGCTGGCCATCCGGGGAGTGCAGCTCCAGCAGCCTACATGGAAAAGAAGGAATTAAAAAAAGATAATGTGGGGAAACTGTAAAAATGTAAAAGCTTCTTTTTTTTTTCCCCCTTGCAGTATTTCATAAACTTATGTTTTAATTTTACCCCAAACTTTAATGAGAATGTTAGCACCACTACAGCAAGAAAAACAGGAGAAAACATATTGATGGGGACTAGAGACACATTTCCATTTGGCTGACTTTCCTCATCATTAGAGACATTTAACCATCCATCACTTTAATCTTTAATGCTTGCACATTTTCTTTGCATTGAAGCCACTTTTTTTCCCAAGCTGTAGGCAAAACAGTCCAACACAGCGGTGAGGAGGCTGATCCAGTGATTTATCTTCCGCATTTTAGATGAACATGTTCATAGGAGGCCGTGGGTGTCCTGCTAGTAATGTCTGTTAAAACAAACATTCCAATCTAATGAACATGAGAGACACACACAGGGACCAATCCCACACCCAGCCACACCTAACCCTCCCACATCCTCAGGTATTTCAAACTAAGCATAACAACAAACCTGTTCTCTAGATCAGGCATGGTGAGGTTCCTGCTGATGAAGCACATCTTCAGGCTGATGACCTTCCTATCTTTGGATGTGGACGATGAGCTGCTGTGTTTGGGCGACCCAGAGTCCTCGCTGCCGCTGTAGCTGGGAGACTGTGGGCGGACGCCGTCCCACGGCAGGTCGGCCACCAGGGACGGCTTCTTGAAGAGCGGCGACACCTCGCGGATGTATTTCACTGAGGACGGGTGACAGAATACGTAGTTCAGCCAACATGCAGGATATTTTAGTTATATGGGTTCATATTTTCCAAGATAAAAATGCATTTTTTTTTATTTCTTTTTATCTTTATTCCCATTATCTGTAACAAAAACTATTCCCAAATGGAAATGATAGTTTTATTAAGACAGTTTTTATTATGTGAGTCTGTTAAACCCTAATAATGCCTGCTTGTTAAGTATAAAAACTAATGGTTTCCCAAGCAGTTTATCTAATTAAAGCAGTTCTTCTGTACAGTTATCATATCAGAGATTTGGAAATGAAAAGCGGGCAAAGACTGAGTGTATCTTTCTTGGCAGCGAGTTCTCTGTGCCATTATCCAGAACGCTGAGTTATAGTATGATATGGCTGGAACTAGGGATCCAAACATTGACAAACGTGTATAATGTAATGATGTGATGATGAGGCATGGTGTGATACTGGAGATTGGTGATTACCATTTAAAAATACTATTGTACCAGTACTGCCACAGTGGATGAAGAACATGATGTTACATTTAGCATAGATATTAAAAACAGAAGCAAAAAAAAAAAAAAACAAGACTTGTTTTTTGTTTTGGAATTCCAGACACCATGTAGCCCAGTAGGGGGCGATATAATGGGCCCCTGTAGGCCCCTGAGAGGCTGAGGAGTTACCTGAGCAATAGCATCAGTAGATTAAAACAGATAAAGATTAAAACCATCCAGGACATTGGACCCCAGGGACACATGCTTACCATTACCATACCATGGATGGTGAGTTACAAGAGAAAGTACTTTAATCATTTTAGTTCATCAGCATAAGCCTTTTTTAAGCCAAAGAAATGTGAATACTGACAGACAGCAGAGGTACAGGTGTAGTTTGACCTACTTTGGTGGTAACAGCTGGTTAATACAGAGGCGGATGCTATAGACAATCAGCTATCAAGTCTTTCAACAATTCAAGGAAATTTCCAGTTCTCAAAATAGGATTACGATATCTGCTGTTGCATTTCCCTGAAGTCATAAAAAGAGTAGAATGTGCAAGCGAAGAAAGCTTAGAAGAAAAACAAGTACAGATGTGAGCTGGACCCATTGGCTGTTTGTACAATAAAAGGGGGGCTTTTGCTCTGATGTGAAGGATTCATTTTCCAAATTTGGTACTGCAGCCTCCCGTCCCCTCGGCGGCCTCACTGCTATCCCCCCTTGTCTCCCTCCTATGCACGTAAGCATTATCTCCTCATTGTTTCCTCCTGTGTCAGGGTCTTATTCTCTCCTAGCAATGATGGGAAAAACAGGGCAGAAACATTTCTGAGTGAGCGGCTGAGTTGGACGATGAGACCGTCTGCTCTGTGTGAAACCTGAGACAACGCTCTGAGGAGATGAGGTCATTCTTCAGAGTGGAGCGAGATATTCAATTTGAGAGTGTATGCTTCAAAAAGAGGGAGGTAAGTTTCAAACCAGAAAGAGGTTGAGATGAGACGGAAAGCTGTAAAACAGCACTCTAAATAAGTATTTGCTCCCCTCGAGGTTAATGCTTTGACACTCGTTTCCAGTTTCACCATTGGGACATAATCTAAATAAAGAGAAAATGCATTATAGTGAACATGTTATTCATGAAAAAAAAAAGAAAGTTGAGTTCAATTTTACAAGATACACTTAGTGCTGACTGTCCCTCCCAGATTTGTAGAATCAAGAAACCACCAAATAGATCCTGCAAAACAACATGAAATAGGCCAAAAGATCTCCCAAAGCAACAGATCATGGCCTGGACCTAAACAAATTCAAGAATGGTTAAGACACAAAATCATAAACATCTATTAGTCTACAGAAGGGGGCTGTGGTAAACCCCAGTGAGAGCCATTATTCACAGATGGAGGAAACATAAGCCGGTGGTAAACCTTCTCAAGAGAAGCCAACCTATCAAAATTACTCCAAGAACACATCAAATAATCACCCAGAAGGTCTCAAAAGAACCAAAAACAGCACCGAGATCAGGGTTGCTCAATTCCAGTGCTCGAGGTCTGATGTCCTCCACCTTTTATAAGCATCTGTGCTTCAACACACCGGGGTCAAATAATCAAGTCATTAGCAGGACTGCATGCTAAAGAGGTGTGGAACAGAGACACATCCTAAAGGTACTGGGGATCCAAGGCCAGAATTGAAGAAGTTCTGAGAATTTAAGTTTTTAATGTGGTGTTCACACTGCAGGCCTTAAAACTCAATTTTGATATTTTTTTATTTAAATCCAATTTTGTGTAGTAATTCACATTTCTAAACATATGCGACTTGTATCTGATCTCCTGTGTGAACTGCATTGATACAACTTAACTGCATATGCAATAGAGAAGGCAGTAGCGTCACAAGTAGCGAGCGTGTTCTGCGTTTACGTAAGTAAACATGCATGTAGTGCTTGAGCGCATGTAGTGATCTTACATTTATTTACACCCAGGAGCCAGCGCCTTAACAAAGCAATCTTTTCAAGAAGATCAAAAGGAAAGACTGCTCTCTGCATTATCGTCCACCATAGTTGTTTTTCTCCCTGCTTCTGAATTGTAAGATGCAGAGCAGGGAACTTTATTGAGTATTTATTAGGTTCTGGTCAGATGAATGCGACCTGGTTGTACAGACACAGGTTGCATTTGAAAAGATCAGATATGTATCGGATTTAGGACCACATGGCCAAGTGGCCTGGGTTGCATTTGAAAAAAAAAATGGATCTGTGCATCTCAGACCATCATAAACGAAATCAGATACATGGCCCATGTGGGCAAAAAAAAAAAAAAAATCGGATTGGGGTCACTTCAGGCTGCAATGGGAACAAGAAATATCACTGAAAAACAGAACATATTGGACAGATGAGACTAGAGTAGAACTTTTGGGAAGTTGTGCATCCAGTAAATCTGGCATAAAACTAGAAGCATTTAAAAAAACAAAAAAGGTAAAAACAAGAGCAAACCATAGTTTCTTGAAGAGCTGGAAAACATTATGTAATTGAGGGAAAAGTTTAGGAACTTAAGATAAAACTTTGATTGGTTATGAGGCAAGGCAAATATCTGAACCACACCAGCAAATCTGATTGGGCCTTTTTTTTTTAAACCTGAAGAGTTGTCTCTGGAAAGGGTTAAAAATCCAGTTATTTGGTTTGTTGCTACAGCACATGAGGCTCGATTAGTTCAGACCACTTATTTACCTTTAGGAATAAAATTATTTTTAAACTGTTTTATATTTACTTAGGTTATCTTTGTTTGGAAACAAAAGTGCTAGATGAATAGACACACTTCAGCATTGAAAAATAAAAAGTCCTTTTATTTTCTTTTGTTTTACAACTACATCTTAAAACACAAATCTGCACCCCCGACCAAAAAAAAAAAAAATACGTTTGTCCCTCCTTTTAATGATTAAAAGACAGGCTTTACATTTTGTGGGTGCAGTTTTTTTGACGTTCTGACTGAAAATAATGGAACTGACGCTTAGAGTCACTTATTTTAAAGTTATGATTTACTTTTATAATGTGCATCTAGTCTGTTTCATCCTCGGAAAATTTCACTGCTAGGATTTCAACAGCCTTTCTGATCTTTGATTTTGGGACTTCTTT
>NW_015151720.1:0-1422 GCF_000732505.1 Cyprinodon variegatus
TCTGTGAGAGAAGAAAATGAAGAATTGGAATTGTATTTGTTGTTGTTTCTTACCTAAAGCTGGGCATACACTGTGCAATTTTTTTCAATCGTGGCATGCAGCTGCAGCTCACACTGTACAACAAAAATCAGCGGCTTCGTTGTACAGTGTGAGCTGCAGCTGCATGCCACGATTGAAAAAAATTGCACAGTGTATGCCCAGCTTTAGGTAAGAAACAACAACAAATACAATTCCAATTCTTCATTTTCTTCTCTCACAGAGTTCGCTATACTATGGGGTGCCGTTTGGAAAAGTTAAACAGTCAAAAATTAGGAGCAATATTTATGGTTATTTATAGATATAGATATAGACTGATTTATTTTGTAATTTTGTACACAAGAGTGTATAAAAATGTTTAAAACAGCTCTAAACAATTTCTTTTTTCAGCCTTGAAAACAGTAAAAAATACATACTTTTTTATATTTAGCGTATTTTAAGAGAAAAATAAGTTATAAAAATCTTTGTTAAATAAATATTTAGTTTGCAAATTAAATATTTATTTTGTTACTGTTGCACCATGTGACAAAACCCAGATTTTGGCTTGGTCTTTTATTCCTTGACTGTAGGCTGGGGTTCAGAAGCTGTGGTGAACTGTAAAGTGCCTTGAGATGACGTGTTGTGAATTGACGCTATATAAATAAACTGAAATGAATTGAATTGGTTGGAGTCTTCTTGTTGGAGGGGTAGATGTCAGCTGGCTGATCCTCATGTAGTCTACACATTCCAATTTGGATCTCAGCCTTTTCATCCTGTCAATTTCTTTCACTAAGCTTAGCCCTAAAATCAAGGTGTTCGGTTCCTTTGGTAGGTCTTTACTTCTTTCCCTATTGTTGGGATCTACAGGCTTTTGCAATTTGTCCTTTCTTCTTACATAACCGACAATATTTAAATGTCTTTAATCCTGCACTCTGACAGAATATTTACATAGCCTGCACATCTATGGCATTGCGTACAACGATCTTCTTTCTTACCTGTGCTTTTCTGGGAGATTGTATTCACCTTGGAGTTCGGTATGAAGACCCCAGGAACTAATCCCACATCATATGTTGCTGCTAGTGTGGGGGCCTTTGTATATGCTGTACTCAATAAGCAGTCACAGAGATACAAACTTTTGACTCCACACACAAACCTATACCACGGCGCATCTTCCAGAATCTTCCAAATTTGTCTTCAACAATCAATTAGGTCTGCTAGCTTCTTTTCTGCAGGCTTTGATGGTGCAACCAAGTCCATCAGCAAGATGTGGTTCTTCTTTCCAACCCCCATTAAAAAACTGCCACTGCTCTATAATTATGATACAATTTCAGGTCATTTGACAGGTAAAAACTGCTCTAACCCTTCCAAAAACCCTCAAAGCTTTCTTTGTTTTCATTGAAATTAAGG
>NW_015151720.1:3774-7981 GCF_000732505.1 Cyprinodon variegatus
ATTCGTGTGCTGCAGAGTCAGATTAAGTTCCTGTTAGGTAGCCACAGTACTGGCATGAAGAATGAAACAAAGCATTGGAAATGGCAACACATCTACGATGTGGTGCATTGTCTGCTCATATCAACAATTCTGTTTAGAAAAAAACATGCTTAGCGCTGACAGGAATATCTCAGACTTATGGTTCATTTTAGAGAATTATTTAGGTTTATTTGGCTTGAGACAGCGATTACTTGTTCATCATGTTAAAAACCTGTGGGCTAATACATGTTGGTAAGAGTGTTTAACAGCTGAAATTATTTTAAAAAATATAAATTTGGATGACCAGTACTCTCTGGTATAGATAACAACCGAAAATGTACGTTCTTCAGCTACATGCAGCCACTTTATTACATTTAGATGTCCTCAATCTGCAGATATGTATAATATCTTGGTGCAGCTAAAATACATCAATTTTAATCCATATTTGATATCCATCTTTGACTTGAAGAGGAGGAATAGGTTGCAGACGTTTCCAGAAAAAGGTGTCTTTTATTGAATCCAGTCTGTGTGGGATGTTCCAATGATTGTCTTGTTTGATGGTGGTTGGACAGGGTTTACCCAGACTGCAGTTGCTCCTTGGTGAACGGAGAAGCTGACTGCCACTTAGATTTCCTGCGGTACTTGAACGGGTTATTGTGGAGATGAATCCCCTGCTCAGAGAGAAGCCCCAGACAATCCTTAGGGGGAAAGGTTGATCCAAACCACAAACTTGAATCCTCGGCTCAGTTTGGTTCTCAGAAGATCCTTCCAGGGGAGAGAAGGTCCGAAACATCCAGTTTGCAGGATGACTTCCTGCCGAGAGGCAAAGACAAAAACAGCTAGATTAAAACTCAGGTAAACAAAAAACTCAGTTTGACTTAGCAAAACTCAGCTTGGCTAGAGTACCCAAAACTGGCAAAACAAAAACTCAGATTAGACTCTGCTAAACTGAGCTTGGCTAGAGTACCCCGAACTGGCAAACACTCTAGTGTCGAGATAGTGGCAGTCAGCAGCTTAAGAGCACCCCACAGGTAATGAGGCAACGAGCTGCAGGTGTGCAGGGAGGCCCAATGAGGACAGGGCACCACCTGGTGGAGAAAAAAAGGAAACACAAAAACAGACTGGATTCCTCACAAACCCTCAGTTATAAATTTTAAAGAGAACATTCATTTATGATTAACAGATTATTAAACAGTTCATTGATGTTTGACAATTAAAAAAGGTAGATCATTTATTAAGGTCTTAAGTCCACTGATGTTACGGTTAGGCAAAACTAACATGGTAGGGCAATAAATATCAAGTCAGCCAAGGTCATCCAGCAGTGCCAATGCTCCCATCCAAGAGAAGCAATGGTAATCACAGCTGTGAGGTGAGGTGAAGTGAGGTGAAGTCAGCCTTTTTTATCAGTTTTATCAGAATTATCAGTGTAATAAACCTGATTGAAGCATTATCAGGCAACTTTACAACTGACTGTCTGGAGCAAATCAGGAAGTGATGTCACAGCAATGCTTTCTGTGTAGCCGCAGCCAGTAGTCTCAGACATCCTCATGAGGAAATGAATTGAATAAAAGTTCCTGTGCTGCGGATAAAATTTAATGTTTTAAGTTACTTTAAGGAAGGAAGTAGGAAAAAAGGGCAGAGATCTTGTCTGATCTGATTTAGAAAAATTGTACAATGATTTTGATTTTACATTGTTCTGACAATATGTACTTCTGATAAAACTATAAACTCAAAAAATGCATCTTTTATACCAGTGTTTAAATTGTAGCAAATTGTGACCCGTTATGTTTCTGTATTTAGAATGAACAATTGATAAATGTGTTTGTGGAAAGCAGAAATGCATGACAGGTTAGATATGAAATGCGCCATATAGGGTGGGCCTAAGATGGGCCCAAACTATGGTTTGCAGTCTTTGATTTATGATTGAGACCTTGTGAACTGTATTTCCTGTATTTGCTCAAGCAGAGGACCTGCTAGACAAGACTAGATGAGAGTCATGTCTTGGTGACACCTCAGGAGCTGTTTTCTTGTTTTAGTTGTTTTGGTAAGAGACTAGACTCCTTTAGTCCAAAGTGTATTTCAAAAGGATTGTTGAAATAACCTTTAGACTCCACATTATTTTAACAATCCTTTGGTATGTGAAAAACTATCAACTTTGTCTTTGAGTCTCCCTCCCTGTGCTTCTTAATTAGTTTGTGAAGTCCAGTTGACCAGAGCAGGCAGAACACTGGCAAAGACTGTATCTGTTCTTCCTTGAAGAAAGATTAATAAAGGCTACTTGAATGAAGAGCAACGATCAAAATTTCTGATAATACAAGACTTAGAATTTCTTTTCTAATAACAGTTGGCGTCACAAACAGGATCTCCTTGATGGATTTTCTAGGAGCAGATATGACAAAAGTGCTAAACAAACTGGGATTATTTCCCCAGCTCAACTCAAATAGGGTTTTACGGGACAGTCGATTTATATAGTGCCTTCATATTTTTCCTTGACCTGTTTGTGAGATAAAATGTTTAAAAGTGTTCCTTTTCTCTGCCTAAATAGTGATTATTAAAAGCCTGAGAAGAAGAAAGTTTCCTCCCTAGTTTAGATAAGAATGTCCCCACTGTGCTCAAGGTTCTCACGTCCTGTTTGGCGTATGGATGGGAAACAGTTGTCTGAAGTGTTTATCTGACTAAATTTATGTCCTTGATGACCTGAAAAAACAATGTTCGTGTGGAGTCTCTTTATATGCAGGGGTGGATTTCTGAACACCCCAGAGCCATACTGAGAGCTGTATTCAGCTGTTTGTGTTGTTCTCCTCTGCAGAGTAAAATAAAACATTTTCTTCCTTCCATATCAACTCTCAGCACTCATTTTTACTTCACATGCCACTTAGCAAGACATGTCATCTAAAGCCATTTTACAGAGACAATTCAACCACAGCATACGACCAGATTTATTCAACGTTTTCTATCTAAGGAAAACCAGCTGATTGAATCGACTCATTGACTCAACAGCAATCCCTAAAACCAAGTATACTTGTAGTGGCAGAGGAAAACTCCCCCTTTAACAGGAAGTAACCACCAGCAGAACCAGGTTCAGTGTCAGCGGCCATCTGCTGAGGCTGACTGAGGTGGCATACTGAGGTGGCCCTGTCCAGGAGACACACAGCCAGGCAGACGAGCTCTGAACCAGCATACATGTCAGAAGATGAAAGAGAGCACATCCAGTCAGTCACAGCCAGAGAAACAGGACTACATTGAAAAACAGGCTAATATTTCACTTCAGGAGCCAAACAGGAACAGACCAGATGAAGCTATTATGAGAAAAAGTAGAGAGCTGAATGTTAGAGATTGAATTCTGCAGAGTGGGGGAATAGAGATAGAATGAAGCAGAATGATGAAATAGGTGTTGCGGCAAACTCCCCCTTTGTTGAAATCACTTGACAGTGAAAAACCGCGTCCAGCTGGTTGAAGAGGTCCCATCCACCCAGACTGAAACTCCCAAAATGGCTGAGACAAAATCTCTGCAACAGGTAAAAAGAGAGAGAACAACTGCCAAGCAGCGATTTACCCGGCAAGCAAACTCACTTTTGAAGTCTTGCAAGAAAATGCCAGCAGAAGAACTAATGGATGCCTTCAGCAAGGTCACACTTGAGGCTGAGAAGGTAATGGAGGATGATGAGGAAGTGGAATATTCACTGAGGAAGCGGAGCTTGAAGCAGCTGATAAAGTGGACATCAATGCAGATGTGAGGAAAACAACAGAGAACTGCGAACAGAAGCTAGAAGAGATAGAGGCCGCTGTTCAGAAGACTCTGTGGCAAAGTTTTGGCTATGCCGAACTCTCTTGGACAAGAGGCAGCTGAGAAGGAGTGTAAGCGACTTACTATAAGCGTATCTGACCTGAAGCTAGAGGTGTATGAACTAATGCTTAGAAACATTGAGCGGCTGGTGAAGACTGCGAAAGAAACCATGCGCCAATGGACTTGGTGGGTGCCAGAAGAGGAGCGACCTGATTTCCAGAAGTGCATCAGGAGTGTAGAAGGTTCACTACGAGAGTTAACCTCTGAGAAAGCTGGTCTTCTGCAGAAAAAGCTGGAAAACGAGTCAGCTGAGGAAACACCCCACTAGTCACCTGCCATCAAACTAAAACCAACGGCACTCCCACAGTTTGACGGTAACAAACGCAACTTCTATCTCTGGAG
>NW_015151720.1:8827-10359 GCF_000732505.1 Cyprinodon variegatus
ATCTCCGGGTCTCTCAATGCCGCAGATATTATCTCAAGAGGGGCAAGTCCAAAGGAGTTGGATGAAGGTACAGAATGGCAGCTGGGTCCCAAGTTTTTAAGTCTTACCGAGAGTAAGTGGCCAATCAAGTCCGCAAAAGACGTTGCTGTGGAAGCCAGGGAGAACCTGATGCACATCCAGAAGAAGGCATTCGTCGCTGCCCTCACACACGCTGGAGCAAAGAAAGAACCTAAGCTTGAGCCAATCTCATGCTCTGTCAATCTGCACAGGCCTCCTGCTGGGGCTGCAGTGACAAACCTGGTAAAAATCCAGCAATTCAGCAGCCTAACCAGACTGGTAAAGTCTTTTGCACTGGTCTGGAGGGCAGCAAAGAAATTTCTCCATGACAGAGTCCGGGGAAATCCAAGGTGGGAGGTAGTTCCCTTGGCTGGTAGTTACGGTTGCCGAAAGAGAGGATACCTTCCGAGACCTCTGCCTTGCAGCACAAGAAAGAGCTACCTTCCCCAGCACTACAACAGGTCGGCTCGTCGCATACAGGGACAGGGCCAGTGGGCTCTTGCTGAGTGGTGGCAGGATCCAGCACTTCAAGGAAGATGGTCAAGCCATTCCACTGATTCCCTTCAACACCTGGCTGGGAACTCTACCGGCAATCCAAAGTCACCAGGAAGGCCAAGAAGGGATTGCTGGGACTTTACTCAGAATGCGAGAGAAGGCTTGGATCGTGCAAGGCAGAAGGCTGGCTCAACAAGTTATCAACCAGTGTGTCCACTGCAAAAAGACCAGGGCCCAAGTCTGCCAACAAGTGATGGGTGACCTGCCAATGGAAAGATCAAGACCTGCTGCACTGTTCCAGTTCATGTCAGTTGACCTGTTTGGACCATATCTGGTAAGAGATAAGGTCAAAGAAGAGTCTCCATGAAAGTCTGGGGGGTAGTCTTCTGCTGCATGGCAAGCCAAGCCTTGCACATTGACCTTGTCAACAGCATAGCATAGAGCTTCCTTATGGCCTACCAAAGGTTTACTGCCAGCAGAGGTCATCCCACCAAGGTCTGGTCAGACCCAGGAACAAACTTTGTTGGTGCAAAGTCTTTGTTGGAGGACCTCTACAGCTTCATGAGTAGCCAAGACACATCAAGCCTTCAAGCCTGGAAGAATATGCTGCGAAGAACAAGACAGGCTGGACCTGGAAAGTACTCCCTGCCGATTCTCTGCATCAGAACGGTGCTGCAGAAGCTACTGTAAGGGTCGCCAAGAAAGCTTCTCAAAGTTTAAGTAACTCAACAAACCTCACTTTTAACGGGTTCCTCACTGCCCTCCAGATGGCAGCCAACCTGGCCAATGAGCGGCCCATTGATGCAAGAGAGCAAAGTCGGGAGGACTGCGTTCAGTACGTAACGATGCTCCTCCTTGGCCGAGCATCCCAGGGAGGTGATGTCAAGTCCTTTGACTTCCAGTACTACCGCTACAAGCGGCTCTGAGAGATCCAAACCTGGGTCAACAAGTTCTGGAAAGCATGTTGCCAGCTCGCGGGC
>NW_015151720.1:12390-20329 GCF_000732505.1 Cyprinodon variegatus
CGTCTGTCTGGCTGTGTGTTTCCTGGACGGGGCCGCCTTTTACAGCTGCTTTTTGTATTTCTGCTTCTGTCTCCTTAAACCCCAGTCTGCCTCAGCAGATGGCCGCTCACACTGAGCCTGGTTCTGCTGGAGGTTTCTTCCTGTTAAAAGGGAGTTTTTCCTCTCCACTGTCACTACAAGCATGCTTAGTGTGAGGGATTGCTGAAGAGTCAATGAGTCAATGCAATCAACTTGTTTTCCCTAGATAGAAAACTCAATCTGACTGGATTATCTGGTGAACTGGAAAGTGCCTTGAGATGCCGTGTTGTGAATTGGTGCTATAGAAATAAACTAAATTGAATTGCTGTTCTCAGCTCCGTGAGGCAGGCCACGGCACACCTCTGTGGGAGGCATCCTGTGGAGTTAGCTGCAGTGAGAGGGGGTCGCAGAGCGGAGAGGTCTCACAGCTGTGAACATGTGTCGATGAAATGTGGACATTGGTCCTCAATATCCAAAACTATTATCATGGTTTATGGTGCACAGCAGCGAGCAGCAAGCTTCACGTCCCACCACTGCCCTATTTAAGCCCCATTTACACTACTCTCTGAAAACTGATCCGTGCAGAGTACAGACCGAGCTTGGATCAGTAAACTGTGCCGAGCTTAGGGTGGCCAGATGTCCGTCTTTTGGGCGGACAGTCCAGATTTTCATTGCACTGTCCGGCGTCCGGCGCCGCATCTAGCCGGACGTGTATTTCTCCTCCTTTATGAGGCACTAGGCTTGTAGAGCAGATTTTTATTTATCTATTTTTTTTTTGTTGGGCTGCAGCACAATATCCAATCATCAAAAATGAATCACTATCTGATCTAACAGATGACTGGCTAAGAGTGGCGGCGTGTCAGATAAAGATCTGCTTGTCATTGGTTACAAAAGTAAACAAGGATCAGAATTACTGATGCTAATGTTAGCATCCTGTCAAAACCAGGACGTTGTTTAACCCAGAATGGACAAAAGAGGGTGAATTTATGACCAAAGGTAGTGGAGATTCATTCCATGGTTTCTGCCACTTTGTCCATGTGATGTGGGCGTAAGCAGTTGAGGAAAAGCTGCAACTGAACAGCGTGCGAGTACGGATTAACATAAAAGTAATAAACGTGCAGCAGCGAACTCTTCAATGTTGGCTTTTACATTAAGTTTTGTCGCCCCTGGATGCTAAAATAACTTGTGCAGAGCTGCAAGGTGGTCTATACTATAAAACATCACTAGTCCTACGGAAGCGTAGACTGTGGCGTGAAAGTGGATTTCAGTGATTGGCCCATAGCTAAAGGGACCGTAAAGACAGGTCTGCTGCACACAGACACTTCAGATAAGTTCCCAAAAGACTGAGGCTCTTAAAAATAAAGCTAGACTTTTAGAGCAGTTGAATGTGTTTTCCACAATTTCTTTTGTTGTTTAAAAACATATTATGCTATTTTATTATGAATGTTTCTTGTTAAAAGATTTTTTTAACGTTTAAGTCCACACATCTTATGCTTTGTGGTATTCTGCACTTCATCTTGGTGGTCACTTTTTAAACACCACAATGTATTAAATAAATACAAATGCTGGGAACCAATTCTTTTTTACATTTCTATAATATTTTGTTCTATTCAGCTACACAAGCATCCTCTTTAAACTACTAAGAATTGTACTATAAATGTGACTTTACCCGATTGTTATGTAAACCGTAATATTTATTGATATGCCGCACAATGTCCTCCCTTTTGGTGCTATAGAAATGGCCACCCTAGCCGAGCTTGTCTCCTTACGACTGTTTACACACCACGCTAACACGGTTTCTCGCCTCCTAGTGACAATCTACAGTACTACTGCTGCCAGAACTACTACTACTACTCTCTAGAGGTAAACGAGCAAACCAATATTGCGGGCGCCTGTAACATTCAGGAAGTTTGGTTTTAATTGTGATATTTATTTATTTATTTTTTTTTTAAGAGAGTCAGGCGAAGGCGACAGCCTTTGGTCAATTTACTTGAAAGAGTTGGCTTTTGGAAAGTAGATACGACCATTGATAGTCTAATCAGGGCTTACAGACGCTGGCAACAATGAAAGACTATGAGGTTCATCACATTGCTAAGCAGAATCATCACTGGAAATAGTGCAGCACTGTAGCGAAGCTTGTATTGTTATGAATGTCTGAAGTTTCATGATTATGGAGGCAGACTGTAAGGAGATGATGCGGTCTTCTCATGTGCTCTTTGTTATCTGAGAACCGAGCCAGAACTGACCTGCACTGAGCCCCACTGATGAACTAGTACCATGTTAGTGTGGTTCGGTTGTCTTTTGCACGGTTCAGTTCAGTTTACATTCCATTTACACTCAACAGTCACTCGGTTACCGTGCTCAGACCGATCTCGGTTTCAAAAGGGTAGTAGGCTGAGCCTCACTGGAGGTGACGTATTTTGGGGTTTTATCCAATCAGGGCTCTACTTTCTCTGCTAACCTTCTCATAGAGGCTGACCTGCTGCTCCAGAGCAGAGGGGAGGTTGCATCTGAGAGCGGAATAAACATCTGATTAATGTGCAACATCCCCATGAAATCAGCTGCTTTTTATTTAATTTTTTATGCAGTTTAAATGACTACGTTTGTGAAGTTTGAATAATGCAGATTTTACGAATAATGTTACAAAATTGACATCGTATTCCATGAGAAATCAGCACTGCTGTGAAGTCTCTCTCTGGATTTATCCATTGATAATTAAATGATCTCCAGCTCCTATTTAAAGGAGATTTTTTTTCTCTCTGTAAACCAGTGAATCCTGGGGAGGAAATGTAATGACAGACTATTTCACCGCAATATTCCATTTATTTATTCCCACCCAACAACCTATGGAGGCAATAAAGGGAAAAATATACTTTTTATGTCAGACAAAATTATCATTTCTTTAAGTTAGTTGTAAAAAAAAAAAATCTAGAAGTTTAATTCTTTGTCTTTAGTTATTCTGCCCTTAAAAGCAACTATCTTTTCCAGGAGAGTTCTTTTTTCAGATTTTTGCTTTTGTAAACCTTTGCCCTGCTACCAGAGACACTTGTTTTAAACCACTGGTCTTTACTAACAGTTGTATTGTTCAACAGCTAAAGGCTGTTTTACAAGATCCTATGTCCCAGTTTCTAATTCAGATCGTTGTAAAATAAAATAAAAATAACTGTGTATTTGTTGTTCTGCGTTACCACCATGATTTTTTATTGGAACCAGAGCTCTGCTTCACCAAACCAACAGAAGGGAGCTGGGATTTTCTAAATATCCTTGTTTAGTTAAACCTCGACCCGAAAGCAGTAAAAGAATCAAAGCTGTTGTACTTGTTAATGAATCTGCCTTTGCGTTGGGGTGCCAATATTTGTGGTTTTTCCAACAACTACCGGCATGAATGTCAACTTTTCTAGGGGTGGCATCTGATCCCTATGCAGACTGCTGGGTCCCGATGTAGGCCCGAACAGAGCCCTGCCTTCACAAAGATGATCTGTGTTGTGTTCAGGTTTTTCAGTAGTGGTTTGTTCCTGTGTGCAGAGGGAGATAATGAAATCTTATTACCGTTTGTCAGAAGTCTGTGTTTGGTGTTAAACATTAAACATCTTATCAGAATCAGCAGATGTGCTAAACTTGGCCGGGAAGTTCTGTCCCACTTCCTGATGTGAAAATCAGAATTTTACAAGAAATTTGACTTGGTGTTGATGGTGCAGACAAATTAGATATATAAACAGAATACAGAATGTATAGCTATATACAATATACTACATATAATATACTATATACAATACAGACATCCCCCGTTGAAAAGCTCATTTCAGGGAGATGCTTAACCCGATCTTTTATTTTCAATGCTTTCAATCTTGTATCCTTGAACATCAGTTGTGCTTTCTGTTTTTCTTGGTACTTCAGCATACAGCGCACCTCGCCACGGTGTCATCATTCCTCACCATGGCCGGTTCTAGACAGGGACCAACGGGGGCCAGTGCCCCTGTAGATCATGTCCTGGCCCCTGTTATGGCCCCTGTACTGAAGACATAATGCTTAAAAGAAATTCTAACGATGATGTTCTGGAACAGACATGATTACTGATGGGTCCTTTGGATCTATTTCATTCTTTTTCATTACACAATTCTGTTCTACTAATTATTCAAAAACAATAAGGTGACAGCTTCAGTGGGATTGAAATAGGATCCCAGTTTTAATCTGCTAAATTTTTTTTTTTCCCAACACATAAAAAAATTCTCTAATTTTTACAGATGAATTTAACAGTTTTTCTTGAGTTCTAATTCAAATGTTATAGAAAAAGGCAGTTTTAACTTTAATTAAGTCAAAAATGTGTAAAATTCCAAAAATTTTTTAATTTATATTGACCTCATAACAAATAAAAAATTTGATCGAACCTAATTGAAAATAAATTTCCCTTCATGCAGCTCTCTTAATATATTTGAATCTCTTGCACTGTTTTTTTTTATTTCATGCTTTTCTGGGCCCCCATGAAAACACGCCGGCCCCCTCCTGGCCCCCTGGTACATTTGGTCTAGATCTGCCACTGTACCTCACCTTCACTAGACGTGGATATACTTTAGTATATTCTGCTGTAAAATTAGTTATGTTAATTTTTTCCTCGAGGATTGAACCTCTGCCGTTTCCCAGGATGCACAGCTTTGAGTGGTAACTAGGTGACTGCCAGAGAGAAACCCAGAGAAACTAATCAGACTGATCCAATCAGCTCTCTGATCAACCAGTCGCCTGGAACGCATCGCTTTGGACAGATACGCTGCACAGGTTTCACCAGCAACCTCCTCCCCACCCTGCTCTCTTGTTGTCTGAGCAATCAAAGTAGTTCTAATCCACACATGATGCACAAATTAATGTTTTGCCTGCGCTCTCTCACTTGCATTAAAAAAACACCACCTCGCAGAGTCTAAAATCGGGGATAATTTAATCAGACTCACGGGCATCCGTGAACAATTATCTATCAGGGAGACTCCCGGAACTTCCGGTGGACTTGGGATGTCTGTAAAATATATATCATATAGCCATAGACAACATACACAGAGACAGTGCGTTAATGTAACGCAGGAGGTCTGGAGATGCTACGTTGGTGTAGCTTCTAGAACCTGAAGAGAGGCAGTGTCAGTGTGACTGGGGTCCCTGGGCCTTGTTGATAAGGCTGGTAGCAGACGGGAAGAAACTGTTCTTGTTGCGTGAGGTTTTAGTCCTGATGGACAGCAGCCTCCTGCCAGAGGGAAGAAACTGAAATAGTTTGTGGCTGGGGTGCCAGGGATCAGCCATAATCTTCCCTGCACGCCTCAGAGTCCTGGAGGCGTACACATCCTGGAGAGATGGAAGATTGCAGCCCATCACCTTCTATGCAGAAAGGATCACATGCTGCACTCTGACCTTGTGCACCATCATATTCGGCAGGTTGAGTTTTTTCAGCTGCCGCATGAAGTATTTCCTCTGCTGGGCTTTGTTGCTGAGGGAGAACTGGGATTTTTTGTAATCAGAATATCATCCTTATAGCTGGATGTTTTTGTTAAATAGGTTTGTTTCTGTCTAAAGTGAATAAAACTGACACTTTAAGTCAGTTCTGCATCTATTCCATCTAGGGTTTGCACAAGTAGAAAACTGTAATGGCATTCTGATTTTTAAATTTTTTCGTTACAAAATAAAAAGGAATACAAATTTCCTTTTTAAAAGTTAAAAACTTTTTAAATTTAAATTGGAACATTGGTAAAAAAATAAATAAAATGCTGTTTGCAGGAAAATGTATTTAATTAAGTCTTTTTATACACTTCATTCTAAGATGCATCATAAAGGAAGATAACCTTTTTCTTCTTTTCATTGGCCTCTACCTGAAAACAGCTCTGCTACACTGATGCCCTCATCGTGCCCACACTGCTGGGACAGGAAGCAGAACCTTAAGGTGGGTCCGACGTTTCTTTCTCAGAACCAGCCTGGGTTTCTACACCTGGTTCTGATCTGATCTGATCCCAAACCAAAGATTTGGTTCTACCAACATAGGGGCCAAGGGAAGCCATCTGATCCCTCTCAGATGGCTTCCCTTGGCCCCTCAACTGCCTCACAGCGGTTCTGGTTGCCCAGATGTGTAACTCTGACTATGTTGGTAGAACCAAATCTTCCAAAAATATTGCAATGAACAAAAACAATAGAACCAGCGGGTCCAGCTTTCTGTTTAAGCTCAATGGCGGTTCTACGGTACCGTAAACGGTTCTGGACGCTAAAGGTTTATTTTGTTCCATTTGCTTCACGATAAACAAAAACATTTTAAAAGTTGTGAACGTGTTCTGAAAAGGAAATGTTCCAAACTGTTCTAACCGGTTTGAAGACGACAGGAACCAGATGGATCGGGTCAGAATCTTGTCCCAATATGCCGTCCGGTCCAAACAGACTGCTGCATAGAAGAGGTGGTTCCCTGAAGCATGACAAAGGACAGTGCTGCTTTCAGACAGTTTTATTCTCAACGTGGGACAGCAGACAGGTGCGACCTTTGACCCCTACCCTTCACAGGTCTGTTCAGTAGATCAGCAAAGGGGTCGAGAACAAAGAGGAATAAATTAAAAACCCGAATCAATGCATCGGGTAAAAATAAAAAAAGAAAACTAAATTCAGTCAGAAACGTCAAAGGGGGAAATTAAAAAGAAAACCAAAGCTTCAAACTCCTCAACAAAAACTAGAAGCTTGAAATAAAAACCTTAAAAAAGTTAGAAAACGTTCAGATTGTGTTTTTGGTTGGTTTCTTCTTCCTCGCTGTGCTTCTGTGACTCCTCCTCCTCCTCCTCCTCTCTGTACAACCTTCAGTATTTACACTCTACATCCATTCATCAGTTCTGTCTCTTTAAGAGCCCTCAGCTCGGGGGCGGAGTCTCCGCTCCGCTGTCAGCCAATCAGCAGCTGCTGTTCTTGAACTCTCCGTTCTCAGTGATGGACAGTTTGGTGGGGTTGCTTGGCGACAGGCCGTTGCGGATGTTGGGGGCGCTGTAACGCTCCTTCACCTGCGTCAGCGCCGCCATCAGCCGGGAGTTCGCCGCGTCCAGCGAGCCGATCCGCTTCTCCTGATTGGACAGAAACAAAGAGGGGGAGGGGCAGGAAGTTAGATTGATTGCTATGGCCTTCAAAATAAAAGTTTGTGAGGGGATGATTACGAACACTGTCGGGTTAAAACCACACTGCCAGAGTCTGAGCCGGAACGACGGCGGCTAAAAGAAAAGTGCTTCAGTTTAACCCCTTCAGCCCGGACGGCCCGGTACAGAGAACAATGTCCTGCTCATGTTCAGTTAAAGAACTGTTTGTTTCATCCACACGCCTTTCAAATGGGCTTTAAAATTTTCAAATTCTTTTTTCCGTATACTTTTTCTTTTATAGCTGAGTAAACAAATAAAATGCGATTTAAAATTCCATCTGAAATGTGTGACTCTGTGGGGGTAATGCAACAGCAGGTATTCATTATCAGCCCCGCCCCCTAATGGCCGGCATTATTGGAAACTAGAGGCTCAGACCTTTCAGAGGAGGGGTCAGAGGTCATTGTGCGACCATTTCAGGTGATGTAACCAACATGCGTTACATAAGCTGCTCTGTTATTCTTATTTTCTATTCAGTTTGGTGATATTATTGGTAACTTACAATGAAACAATGGCTAAATCTTAGGAGCAAAGGCTTTGCCTCATGCATATTTGACCAGATTCCCTTTTATGGGTGGAAAAATGCATTTTCTTGCATTATTTTCATTGTGCCTAAACCACATTTCCACTTAGCACACTGCTAGGAGGAATCTGCTCTTAAAGGAGAAGTTCGGTTTTTTACACTTTAAGCCCATTTTCTGTAGTGTCCAGGATGAATTCGAATGAAGGACACCAAAATTTTGACAATTGCTCCTGTCTCTGCTTTTTGGCTCATTTAGAATCCCCCC
>NW_015151720.1:20984-22597 GCF_000732505.1 Cyprinodon variegatus
TCAAAATTTTGGTGTCCTTCGTTCGATTTCATCCTGGACACTACAGAAAATGGGCTTAAAGTGTAAAAAACCGAACTTCTCCTTTAAGACCCCCTGGGCTGAAGGGGTTAAACCAGAAAAAAGATCAATCTCATGGAAATCACCTGCTTTCTTTGGTTAAAACCCCCTGATTGGACTCTGAGTCTTTAGGTCAGCTTTAGGACCCTGTAGCTTGTTGATTCTAGAACGTTTTTAAACATCCTGACTAAACATGGCGGCGTGTAGAGACTCAGCTCAGAACCGGGAATTAGACGTTAAAGGGACCAGAGGTGGTAAATCTCCATTAGTTATGAAAACTTCCTCTAGTTTTATTCTGAAAGTCGCCGACTGTTAGAACGTTATGAAATGTGGGTGGGGTGTTCTTACTTTAGCCAGATAACGTTCATGTTTTAGGAAAAAAAGAAGCAAAGTGAGAAAGCCTGAGGTGGTTCTGACCCGACAGCAGCAGCAGTTTGAAGGCAGCAGCCAGAGGAAGAAAAAGCTGAAAACAAAAGCTTCAGCTTCTGGGACCGCTTCAGGTCCGCTCCGCTGTCGCCCTGATGGTGAAGCTGTGCTGGTTCAGAGGGGGGGTGAGGGGATGGGGAGGGGTGGGCAGCCAAACAGAAATCAAACGCGTTCAGACAAACCAACACGCCTGTGCCACAGAAAAGCTGATCCGTGGTTCTGATGGGGGAAGTTCTGTTGGAGCTGTGAACACCTGATGGACCCGTTACCACCTCAGAGGATTCCTCTTAATCTTAAAAAAGACAACCGCCAGCTCTCTGACCATCCATTCCTGGTTGCCATGGTGATTCCCTCCCTTTCTGAAGCTATTAGCATCTCAAAGATTTATTTTGATGTTTCTGTGCTGGTTCCTGTTGGGGTTTTGGAGCTCAACAGAACCTTCAGATCTAGTTTCTGGCCATGAATGAGTGGGCGTGTCTCTCAGCACTCTGGGCTCTGATTGGTCAGCAAACCAGAAATGCTGTAGTCTGAGCAGCAGAACTATTTAAAGTGACAGGGAGACACTTTAGATTACATTACAAAAAAAAGACGGTAGAAAAAATGACTATTTAAAAATCGTTAAAGCTTCTCAGCCTTCATCCCTTGCTATGCTATTGCTATTAAAGTTATTTATAGAAAATAAAACAACAGAAACCTGTCAGGTTACCAAATAAAAAAGATGAACAAAAAGTGCAGAGTTGCGCTGCTCCTACATGCAGCATGGCTAAACGGAGCTACCCAGGTGATAGCTAAAGTTTATCACATTTATTTACAAACAGAACCTGATTAATTCCTTCTGCATCAATCCCACTATTAAGCAGAGTAAAAAATCCGGACCGGACTCTGGATCCATTCTCATTTCTGCTTAACAAAGAGATTCCTTTTAAGCAAACATTATTAATCACCTGGATGGAAACATTTAAATAATAAACCGTTAATTAACAATAAATCAAAAGTTAATTTTCCGATTAATGTGAAATCAGTCAGATCAAAATAGAATCCAGTTCCAAAGTTCAGTCATGTTAATTTTATGCAGCTAACAGCAGAAACTAAAAAACAGTTCTGCTGATAGTGTGTGGTTTCACTGATTC
>NW_015151720.1:28110-29311 GCF_000732505.1 Cyprinodon variegatus
ATGACAAATATTGACATTTTATTATAATTTAGTTATAAATACTCCTCTGAGTGGGTTTCTCTTTAAGTTAAGATTTTAGTCTGTATACTAGAATAGATCATTTAATTATTATTGAAATAATCGATTTATTCGGATACATTTTTTAAGCCCTAAAAAAACATTAAAAACTTTAACATTGTTTTAAAGCGTAAAACCTAAAAAATGAAAGTGATCCTTGTTTCCATGCAGAAGCAGATCTCAGCCCCTTCCTTTTACTTTATCTTTGCCAAAATGTTCCAGAAAGATGTCGGTAATTTGAAGAAGGAAAAGTGAAATCAGAGGAATCTTGTTCAGACCAAAGTAACAGATGCGTATGATGGTACCGGATTGTGCAGCTGACTGGTTACCTGTCGGCAGGATCCTCAAAGATGCGCTGCAGCCCTGACGACACGCTGCCGCTGATGTTGCTGTTGTCCTGGAAACGCCTCAGCTGCTGCTGGATCGGCGTTGGCGCAGCCAGGCAGCGGCTGATGTCTCCCAGAATCCTCGGCAGCGGGCCCAGCTTGGCTACGGTGGCCTGCAGGAAGGAATTTTCACCCTGTGGTCCCGTGTGTTGGTGTGTTTGTGAGCGGATGGATTGAATGGAGCGCCAGGTGGCGGCGGGGAAAGCAAAACATGGTGGCAGGAAGTGGAGAGGGAAAAAAAAGGAGGGAAAGAAAATGAGGAGGACATAATGGAAACCAAAACAAACCGTCTAGAACTTCATGCTGCTACAGAACAGAACCAGAACACAGCAGAGCCATGCGGACAGTCAGCTCCGACAGGTGAGACGAGAAGAACGGGGGAGGAGGGTGAGGCACAGCACAGCTGGTGGGGTGGGGGTCATGCTGTGATCAGGCAGCGTTAATGAGGAGGTTAAATGAACTCTGGTGATGTCAGCGCCTCGTCACACAACACACCAACTGTTCACCAATCATTGATCAGTAAACGGTTCAGTCAGTCGACCTGAGAGGCTGCAGGGTGAGCAAACATGGTTCTAAAACACGACCCAGCTGAGGGTCCGTTCACACAGTCCTCGTAAATCAGTTTGTCCTACAAGCTAAAACTACCAGAACCTCAGGAAAAACAAATTCATCCAGGATCAAATCTGGATCTGATTTCTGCTGAAAAGCAGCTTTTTCTGCATCGATCAGCTTTTAGCAATGCTAATAAAACAGATTAA
>NW_015151720.1:29321-37678 GCF_000732505.1 Cyprinodon variegatus
GAAGTGATCTAATAACAGATTTTATTATTTGTTTAAAGGGGAGAAAAGTTCAAAGAGAAAATCCTTTAAAGCTGCACTATAACTTTTAGCCACTGGGGGGCGCTAGGCTTGAGGTTTCAGGAAGACCAAACCCGTGTCTGATCAGGTGAGGGTCATTTCCACTGATCTCTATTTCTTCATCAGATTGCTGATGGCGTGAAAAAAGCCGCCATCTTGGTACTCCCCGCTCTCACTGAGAAGCACCATAAAAATGCCTAAATGTGGGCATTTGGCTGCAAAAACAAGCCGTTTTCTGGCTTTGGGGAGAAGTCTCAATGGTAATTATTCAGTCAGTGGATGAACTAACACAGAAAATCCACATATACACATTTGTGTCCGATAGAATTGTATGAAACACCATTTGGCCATATTTCTGTTTATTTTTTAAATGCATATATATATATATTTGAATGTGACTTACTACATGTGTAAGTTATATTATTAAAGGTATTTAATCACTGGATAGTGTATGTGTGAGTTTATGTGTGCATGTCATGTGATTCTGCTAGTGTAGAAACTGAAGCTCTGTGGAATTATTAAATTAGTTCATTAATTTAGTTCTACTGTTAATCTATGTCAGATTTAAAGGCTAATGCACAGACAGTATAAAACTATTCATGCATGTTCAATTTGCAAATAGAAAAATTTATTCAGTCTTTATGTAAAGTCTTGTAATCATATGTATTATGTAATTATCATAAAGTAATCCATCCATGTATTTACATGTATACCATCAATTTAGCGCTTTTCGCTCATCTGTATTATTATGCTTAATTAACACATTAATTTCGTTGTGATGGATTGTATATGTTATATTACATGATTTATCAACTTTATTGACTTAATAATGATGCAATGTGATGCGACTATTTTTTTGTTATAAGTTAATCTACTGATGCTATAAAACAGCCAGTGTGTTTCAAAGTGATGAATTGATCTTTATTTTAAAAGTCTTAAGTCCCCCTGAAAAGGATAAAATCATCGTCGTTCGATGCTGTAGTTTTGTTTACATTGGGATCTATCTAACTAGGGAGTACCAATATGGCGCCGGTGGTTTCCCTCCATCCTGTACTACCAATGGGCGATCAGTCAATAAATAGAGCGGTCAGATCTGCTTTGCTAGCTAACAGCAGCGACTGTTAGCTTAGTTAGCTGTGGTGTTTAGGGGGAACTCAGCCTGCAGTAAAGCGTAGCTCTGAGTCACATGACCCAGACTGGGTCCGACCTTCTCTGGTTACAAGTAGTACAGCAAGTCCTGAATACTGACCTGAAAACTCAATTCATTAATCTCTAATTAAGCTAATCCTTAGATCAAAATGTAACTTTCATGGTTTGGTCTTAATATTAGAACACTGGGAGGTTAAGTATTAACTGGACCAACTGGATCAGACGCCTTCTCCTGCTGCAACATCATTAATCTCATTTTTATTATTAAATAAGTGCATCTTTTTTTTATTGAGCAGGTAAGTAAGACACTTTGCCAATGGAATAAGACAGTACATTTAAAATAAGAATAGTGCATATTATCTAATTATCATATATTTAGGGTAAAAATGCTTGTTCCATTGACAGATCACCTTAATTCCCTACCAAAATTAAGGGTAAATGCATTTAACTAAAGACATGCTCACTTATTTTCAGTACATTTTCGCAGTGCAAGGATCCTTTAGGGTACTGAGGTCCATGTGTTGACAGTAAAGGGCTGGTTATCCTCCCTCAGCAGTGTGTGGCAGTTAGCCTGTCGCAGGTATGATGCATTTTTGATTTATGTCCAATATTGATGCGCCGTCTGCGCTGTTATTCCACGCCACAACGCCAGAGGGACAATCAGGAGCTAGCTAGCTGGGATTGTGGGTGTCTGTCTTTCAGTTTGACGAGGTTGTTCTCGGTCTACAAAGCTACAAACTAGCGTCCTGTACCGTGTCTGGGTTAGTGTCTGAGCCGTTGTGGACGGCGCTAAAGCCTGAGTTTCTGCCATTAGGTCCCAAACAGGAAATAGGCGTAGTGTAGAGCGGATGTAGAATTGACCAATCAGAGGCCTCCTTTCTCTCCTCCATGCAATGCTATCTGCGGCTCTGTCTGTGGTCATGTCTGCATTAACTGCGACACACGCAGACAATCTGGTTTCTAAGCATAAACCATCCAACCGTTACCCTGATCTGAACCGTTAGCAACAACAAAGGAGCAGCAACCTGTCCTCAGTTTGATGGTGAAATCAGACCACTGGTCCTCACTCTGATACCAAAGCAGGAACAAACACTCACCTTGTCGAGCTGGGAGACCACCTCCCACAGCAGAGCGTGCAGCACCGACAGCTCGCGGCCCAGGTCGATGTAACCCTCGAAGCCCGGCGTGTTGGACAGGGTCTCCGGGTTGGAGATCTCCGACAGGAAACGCATCATCCCGGCCCACTCGTGCTCCAGGAAGTCGTTCATGAAGGCCATGTACTCCTCCTTGTTGCCGAACCTGCTGGGGAGAGCAGCCTGAGTCTCGGGGCGAAGCCGGCAGACGGCGCCGCCTGGAGGAAAGCCGGAGCGCAGGGACTCACTTGGTGAAGTTGGCGAGGTTCTGGATGACCTTGGCGATGAGGGTGAGGGTTCTGGACGTCCTGTCGTCCGGGTACTCCTGCATCAGGCTGAAGAGCGACGGCGACATGATGGCGGGGCAGAGGAAGCGCAGGAAGAGGGAGGCGCTGATCAGGCGCTTGCTGATGTCCTGCGGGTGTCCGCGGGCGACGCACTGCTGCTTCCAGGAGGCGAACACCTCCTTCAGCTCCCGAGGAAACACGCTGCACAGACCAAACCCACACAATTTAACTCCACCTACTACCAGCTTTAAAGGTTCTGATCGTCCGAAAGAACCAAGAGAAATAAAAACCAGCTTCAAGCAGATTAACACGCTAAGCTAATCTGGTCTTTGTTGGTCTGATCGGACCTTGCAGGGTTCCAGAACCTTCTGGACCTGCCGGGCCTTACCAGTAGGAGTTGATGATCTTGCAGAAGGCGAGCTCGCAGCACATCTTCAGGTTGCTCTGATGCTCCGTCAGGTCACTGCCGGAGCATCGGCTCGGGTCCACCTCACAGTTCTCGTCCGACTCGTACAGAGCCTTGATGAACTCGCCTGCAGACACGGCAGAACCCGGAGAATCAGAACAGATGTTTCTGTTGGACCAAACATCTGCTCCCCTCCTCCTGAGCTGAGAGGCGTTCGCTGTCAGCAGAGGAGCTGGGAGTTTTCAGCTCTGGCCTTCGTTAAGCTTTAACGAGGCGGCATAAATCAGTGGAGGAATGAATATTTAATAATCCAGCAGGAAATAACAGCGCAGCTGAAAGCTGCTGCAGCATCAGAGCAGCTCTGATCCACTGATGCTGCTAAAAATAGCTGCTTTCAGTGACTGAAAGTCACAGCAGGAGGATCTATTTTCAGCTTCTGTTTCTCCTCAGATGTTAAGAGGGAGCAGCTGGAGGAGGAGGAGGAAGGAGCTTCATCATTCAGATGATTCAGAGATAAAAAGCCCAGAAGAGGCAGGAAGGTCTGACAGCCGCAGACTGGAGGAATAACAGTGGAGAAACGGCTTGTTAGGTTCTCCTACATGTTCCTGCTCCTCCTCCAGCTGCTCCTCCTCCAGCTGCTCCTCCTCCAGCTGCTCCTCTTAGCTGCTCCTCCAGCTGCTCCTCCAGCTGCTCCTCCTCCAGCTCCTTAAACTCACCCAGAGCGTCGTGGAGATACTTCTGGCCCACCAGCTTCAGATACTCCTCGATGGCCTTGGTGGCCAGCGTGTTCTCCCTGAAGATCAGGACGTCGTGGTCGGCGCAGCGATCCACCTCTGACATCACCAGGTCAGTCAGGAAGTCCTGAACAGAAGGTGGAGACAATGAGGCTGTCAGAACATCGGTCCAGCAGAACCTAACGGGCTTTCCTTTAGTGCATCCAGCAGCCATGTCGTAGATGTGATGTGAGTGAGGTGCTGGTTCTGACCTTGGCCCGGCCCGTGCTCTGCAGGATGTGGACCAGCGCGCACGCCATCTCCTCCTTGTTCTTGACGCTGATGACGGGCTCCAGCACGGAACACAGCATGGTGTAGTTGTTGGTGACGAACTCGGCGAACTCCTTGTACTGCTCCATGGGCAGGATGGAGATGGTCTGGAAGCGGGACTTGATCCGGATGGAGGGCCCGCCCCCTTTGGACTTGCTGGCCGTGGGCGTGCTCACCGGGTACCACTTCTCCACGAACTGCCGGCCCGTCACGCTGGGCACCGGGATGTTGACCAGGCCGACGTAGTTGTTCTTGTCCTTCTTCTTCTTCTTGTCCACGTCGCGGTAGATGTGCACGGTGACGCTGCGCACCACGGGCAGGCCGCAGAAGTCGAAGTACTCGCCCCAGAACAGGCTGTCCTGCCGGGTCTTGCTGGTGGTGCGTGCGTACAGGACGTCGTCCAGACACAGCTCACAGAAGTACCTCTTCTTGGGCGGCAGGTCTTTGGCCTCGATGATCCACAGGCGCAGCAGGTTCTCCGCCCGCCGACAGTTGTCCTGGAAACGCAGACACACTCATCATGCATCAAACCCATTAAGATGGGTTTAAAGAACCAGAACCACACGCCAGGTCCGGTTTGGGCCTCACCTTGTTGGGCTGGATGGTTCTCCTCAGGTTCTCCATCCACTTGTCCCTCTCTGAGGCGGAGGTGCAGCTGAAACACTTGCTGCCGCCGGAGTAGGTCACCTGCCAGAGAAGAAGAACCACAGCGGATCAGAGGTGGAATGGATGGTCTCTGGTTCTCTGTCCAGAACCCGGGTGAGTGTCTGACCTCGAAGCAGAACTCCTGGCCCAGGATGCTGCTGTGCAGCGGCTTGATGAACACGTCCTCCTCCATGCTCAGGTCCAGAGCCTCCACGGCGCTGCCCGGACACAGCAGAGACTCATGGGAGCTGGACTCCTTCAGCTTAGGGAGCCCGCGGGACCTGCAACAGAGAACCGGGTCAGAGGCGGCCGCACGGAACCGCAGCTAGGAGGCGCCGCTGAGTAACAGAACCAAAGAGCTGCAGGGTTACCATGGTAACCAGTAATTCAACTATAGACCTGCATCAGTCAGCTGGGTTCTGGTAACAGAACCAGGCCCGGTTCCGCTCCCTGTGATGGACCTTCCTGTTGTTTAATCTCTGTTACATAAACCCAGATTACTGATGGTCTGACTGACCAATCGGATCGCACGGATTATAATCTGCAGCATGACATTCTCAGAACACGACCCGATCAGCCTCCACAACCTGCTGGTTCCTAAAGATGAAGCTGAAAGGTTTCAGAACCAGAGGAACCAACTGGGATCAGAACCAGTGAAACCAGAAACCTCCCATCCTGCTGATCCGGCTCCACCGGGTTTGTTCTGCTCCTGTTCTGGTTCAGACTGCAACCCAGTAAACCCAAACGGACCTTCAGAACCCAGCCTCCCCAGTTAAAACCCAGCCAAGCAGTTAAAGCGACTCCAGAACCGCCCTACCTTACGGCTTCCTCCTGGTCTCAGTAGAGTGTGAGCAGAGGAGACCCGACCCGTCCAGTCCAGGGGAGGGGGCGGGGCATCCAGCTGGCTGACATCCAGTCTGAGGATCAGAACCGCTGCCTTCCTGCCTGCATCAACATCCTCTCAGACACTCAGACCATCAGAACACTGGTTCTGGTGGAACTGGGACAGAACCAGAACCGGCAGGAACAGAGTTTAGTGGGACAGGATCAGCCCCTAGAATCCCCCGTCAGGTCCGATACGGATCCCTCAGGGTTTAGATCGGTTCCAGAAAGAGGAATCGGGCCCAGATGCTGGCCTGGTAGAACTCTCATGTTTAGGACAAGTTTTGCAGCGTTTTTTCTCTGGCTGGTTGGACTTTCAAACATTTCGGGTAAAGTTCTGATACAGATGTAGAACCCAAACAGAACCTTGGTCCTGGCGGCTCCACTCACTGGGAGAGGAGTGCGAGTGGTAAGCAGAGAGCAGCACTTCCAGTAAAGCCGGGCCCGCCCAGCGCTGGGAAGGAGGAAGACAAACTGACGCCTGAGTGGGTCGCTGCAGCGGGGTTTATTATAGAGCAGCTAGAACAGAACCAGAACCAGGAATCAGAGCAATTAAGGTCCGATCAGCTTCAAACCAAACAACGATCAGAACATGAAGCAGAGAGGCTTAGATCTCTGAAACGGGTCTGGGTTCTGGTACCAGCTGATCCCACTGAGATGTTCTGTTTAACATTTTAGCTGTGGAGGAAGAAGGAATCACTGAGGAGACATCCAGAGACAGGAAACACCCCTGCAGCAAGCACAGCTTCACAATAAAAGCCTCCTTATAACTCAGACGGACCAATAGAATAAAATCCTCCTTGAACCTGAAAGAACTTCAGAATTAAAGCCTCTCTGCAGCTGATAGAACTTCAAAATAAAAGCCTCCTTATAACTCAGACGGACCAATAGAATAAAATCCTCCTTGAACCTGAAAGAACTTCAGAATTAAAGCCTCTCTGCAGCTGATAGAACTTCAAAATAAAAGCCTCCTTATAACTCAGACGGACCAATAGAATAAAATCCTCCTTGAACCTGAAAGAACTTCAGAATTAAAGCCTCTCTGCAGCTGATAGAACCTCAAAATAAAAGCCTACTAACAGCTAATGGAGCTTTTAAATAAAAGCCTCCTTATAACTAAAAGCTTTCATTAACACCAAATTACTTCAAAATAAAAGCCTCCATGTGATCGGAAGAGCTTCAAAATAAATCATTCCAGAACCTGAAAGAACATCAAAAAATAAAAGCCTACTGTAACTAAGGAAGAATGTTATTATAATAGCTTGAATGAAACTAAAAAAAACCTTCCTGCAGCTGAGGTGGACCTTCACAATAAAAGCCTGCCTGAAGCAGTCACATGTCACACTGATGTTTAAGCAGTGATCAAAGCACCACAGAACTCCTGTTTCCATGAGGAAGCATCAGTGGTACCTGTCTGCATCAGCAGGCCGGAGCGACGGCAGTCTGAAGCTGGTGTTCCGGTCCAGTTTGGTCTGACTCTTCGTCCTCTTGATGGAGCTTTTGAGACGTTTGCTGAAGAAGCCCTGGAAGAAAAGCAGAGCGGGTATCAGAGGAGACGCAGGTCATCTACACAGCAGAACTGACTCTGTTTGTCTACCAGATGGCGACAGATCACGGGTCAGAACATTTGAGGGGAGTCAATCTGACAAATAGTAACTATGAATGAGTCCAGATCAAAACAAGCGGAACCAGAACCAACTTCTGAGATCCAACCTGTTCCTTTAGGATGATCTGCTATTGGCGTTATCTAACCTTCCACTCAGTTCTCCTTTAAAATGCTCCAACACAGCAATTAGAGATTATTCAGCTTCCTCAGCAGTAACAGATACTTTTTTCTTCCACTCAACTTTCTTTTACAACTCAAACACCACACCCTACGAAAAATACAGCTGCTTCAGAAGTAACATTTCACACCTTTTTCCCTCCACCAAGTTTTCCATTAAAATGCTCAGACAAAGCACTTTATGAACATCCAGCTGTAACATTTCACACTTTAATTCCAGCCCAGCGTTATGTGAGAATCCATCTCTTCCAGCGACAATCTGTACTTTTTCCTTTCACTCAGCCTGCGATTGATGTTGCTTTTCCTTCCACTTAATTTTCCTTTACAATGCCTAAACACTGGACTCTATGAACCTTCTTTAGCAGTGAAAGTTTTTTCCTTCCATTAAATGATAAAACATCTGTCTTCCTTTCCATCAACTTTCTGTTTAAATGTTTGTTTTTCCTTCCTTTAAAGCAGCAGAATCACCTGCAGCTCCAGCCTCTTCAGGAAACACTGCTAATGTTTTCATCCTAACATGTAACAAAGCAAAGCGATGCTCCTTCAAACGAGGCTGTAATTTGAGCTGAAATGATGAAACTCTGCTTGATGCAGACTGATGGACAGAGACGGAGCAGCATCACTTTGGCTCGCTGATAAAAAGCAGGACTTCCTCACAGATCAGATTTAAACAGATGGTTCTTTTTATTTAAAGATAACTAATTATTATTAAAACGTATTTTATTAATATGGAGAATTTAAGATCAACTTGGAATGTAACTGATATTGATAGAGAAGCATGGGCAGACATCTTGACTCTGCCTTCCTGAATTATAAATGCAATATAATATTTTACATAATGTATACATATCTCCACATATAAATAGCAAGTAGCAAATGTAAACTGATTGGAGGGACTAGAGATTACTATTTACACTAGGGGTGTAAATAATAATCGTTTTGTATCGATGCATCGATGCATCGTCACGTCCG
>NW_015151720.1:39131-46989 GCF_000732505.1 Cyprinodon variegatus
ATTATAAATGCAATATAATATTTTACAAAATGTATACATATCTCCACATATAAATAGCAAGTAGCAAATGTAAACTGATTGGAGGGACTAGAGATTACTATTTACACTAGGGGTGTAAATAATAATCGTTTTGTATCGATGCATCGATCCAACAGCCGACGATCCGATTCATCGATACGTCCGCAAGAGAATCGATTCATGTCTTTTTTTTTTTTCCTCTGGTCTATTTTTATCCATTTGCTCCTGGGTGTAATTCTCCCTCCCGTGCTGTGGTGGCGCTAAACCTATTTTGCCCTCCTACCGCGCTTCCTGGTTAAACTCTTACAGCAGTTTGTTGCAGTGAGCTTGATGCAGACATTTTTGATTTATGCTCAATATTGAAGCGTGGTCTGTGCTACACGCTGTGGGTCTAGATACGGCCGAGGCGGCGAGGAAGTGGGGGCGAGTTTAGTCCGACGACGGAGGGACATGAGGGCCAAAAAGAGCGGGGATCCAGGTGGAAAAAGGCTCCCAGCGTTCTCGCGCACCTCGCTCTTCTAGCGGGTCAAACTTCAGGAGTTGTTTTCTGCAATTTCGGTCATAAAAACAAAACAAGCCGGCCTCCTGTTTCGGCACCGTTTGCGCATAGTTACAATTTGGGAGAGAAGCAGCGGAGCGTCTGTAGAGGGGGCGGGACGTCTGGAGCTGAGGTATTGCATTGCACTCATTGCACTGATTTTTTGCAGTATTTTTTGATGCAACTTTTCTACTTCTGCTATTTGCTGTTGTTTCTTAAAGAAAAATGCATAAAGATATTACAGCTTTCATTGATTTATTTCAAATTTGAAACATTGTCTAGCCTGTAATGTAAAAAAAAAAAAAGAACCAATTAATCGAATTGTATCGTAGTGTATTCTTGAGTATCGAAAATAATCGAATCGTTGGGTCAGGAAATCGATACTGAATCGAATCACCATGATGGATGTGATTTACACCCCTAGTTTATAGGGATGGAACAGTTTATGAAAACCGTCCGAACCGTTCGGTTCGACTGTCTCGGTTTGATTCATGCGCTGCTCCTTTTTCTCATAGGCGAAGCGTTTACACTCCAGAGCAGAAGGTGGCAGTACTGCGACCAAAGCCAACCACCAGTAGTAAACAAGAAGAAGAAGAAGCGAAGCAGCGTAGCCGGGTGTAGCAGAAAAAAATCAGTTGTTGTGGAGAATTGTGTGGGTATGGCGAGTGGGAAAGAACAGGAGTTGGAAGACGCGCCAGCAGCACTTTATAGGTCTGCTGTATGGGACCACTTTGCATTTAGAGTGACCTACGATGACGGCGGAAAGAAAGCTGTGGATAAAAGTGCAACAGTGTGCAAGCATTGTGCAACACATTTTGTTTATGCTAACAGCAACACGACCAACATGTCATGCTAACAATCAACATATAGCGAACCGAAAACTGTGACCACGAAACCGTGAACCGAACCGTGGAGTTTGTGAACCATTCCACCCCTACTAGTTTACAGTGGGCAGCATGTGGAGTAATGAGGCGTGCTAAAGGACAAACACGCCTCCCTGGCTCGGCGCTGTGCCTCCTTGGTTCAGATCCAGTCTGACGCTCACTGAGAGACGACATGTAATTCCTACTGATGTTGTCCAGAAAATCAATAACACTTAAATGGGTTAGTAGTGATGCCCTTTCAATCCAGCTATGGAAAAACTTACTTTCTGAATTCATTCTATGAGAAAGATGAAGATACTGTCTGAATGGGAAATTCTACGCTTTAAAAAAAAAAGATAGGAATGTACTCTAAATACTTCCAACTTTCAAAATTAAAAGACCAGTAATGTCAATCCCAATGATGTATATGATGAAGTTTATGTATATATTGGTTATTTTTCCTCAAATGTTTGCTATAATTTATGCACATGCCTTTAGTTTTGTTTTCTGTATTAGAGCTGTCTATGTTCGTCCTGTTGTTTATTTTTTTTATTCTTCCTTTTTCTTTCTCTGTATAAATGTTCAAAATACCTAATAAACACAATATTAAAAAAAACATATTTTATGAATACATTCTAAGTTGCTAAAACAGTTCAGGGAAATTCAGGAACACATGAATAATAATAATAATAATAATAATAATAATAATAATAATAATAATAATAAGATCTCTCAGGGTGGATCTGCTAATGACATTTCTATTCATCCCAGTTTATTTCTATGGGGCCGATTCTGATTCCATCAGATCATCCAGACTGAACACCAGCTGATAGCAGCAATCACTCACACTGAGCATGCAACAAACCTCCAGCAGAACCAGAACCAGAACCAGAACCAGGATCAGTGTGAGAGGCTTTCTGCTGAGAACTGTTTGATTTACACAATTAAAGTCGAAACCATCGCCTTTCATGAATGGTTCCAGAACCGGTTCTGTTTTACCCTTTCTATATCCATCCATTCAGCATAGATCCTGCTACATGGCTTTACATCTTATTTTAGCATTTGACCAATTAGATGAGCTCTTCAATGATAACTTGAAATAAAAATGTTAAGGAAGAAAAGGTAAAAAGCTAAGTGAAAAAGTTAAAAAGTAAACAGTTATTTTAGGTTTATGAACTATAAAATGTAAGTTCAGCCTCTAAGTAGGACTGGGTAAAAAAATAAATTTAATCGATTTTGAATCGATTCCTTTACATTTTTGCAGAATCGATGTCTAGGGAATGAGATTGATTATTTTTAAAGTGACGAGCGTGACGTTCACATTCAAATGAGCAGGAAAGACGCACTAAAGATGACTTCAAGCCAGACAGCTGCAAATATAGCCAACAGGTTGACTGGAGAGATTAACAAATGGAGGCTTAGCAGCAAAAACCTTGTAGTTGTTACAGAAAATGCTGCAAATATGGTTTGTGTAGTGGAGATAATGCAGCTCATGAATGTCTGCTGTGTCTCCGCTGTGTCACGATTGTGGGTTCACTTTTTCACTTTTCCCTAACAAGTTTGCACTTATGAGACAGTTGTGTTCACATCTCAAGTTTAAACTGATTTACAAGTTTGCACTTTGTGTTTAATGTGACAGGAAAAGATAAAATACATGAGTATTCTGACACACAGTTGAACCGCTTTCATTATTGTAAAAACTGATCAAATCAAAATCTTTCCCCTCAGCGTGTTTTTCATGAATTTCCTACAGAAGCACATTTGTTATTTTTCTTAATATATTCGGGCAATACGGCGTTTCTTATTACATTTAAATCATTTTTGCCATCAAAATATCCAGTTTCTTATTGTCCTGAATTCCAATAACACTATAGGCTTGAAATTTAGATTTGACTGTATTGCCTATAAAGGTTTAACCTCAGTCTGCTGTGGGTTACAGCGCCCCCTGTGTCTGATCCTGGTACTACAGCCTCCTGGCTAACAGAGCCAGGCTGGTCGGGTCCTATCAGGGCGGGTTAACACCGGTGATCGGGTCCAGATCAGTTGATGGGCTTATTAGTCAGTATATGTTTCAATGGTGGTTCTGTTTCTGTTCACAGAACCTTCTTCTAATGAAGCAGAACCTGAGTTCTGGACTGGTAGAATCAGAGAGGAAATGACTCCAACTGGACCTTGATTCTGCTTTCTGCTGGATGGCACCCCATAATTAAACAGGAACTGGGTCAACATGCAGCTTTATTCCTGTAGACCTGGTTCTAGAGGCCGCTTCTCTACTTCTCTACGTAAAAGAACAGTGTTCTGGTCTGGTTCTGGTCCATTCCTCTGGTCTATCAGCGGTCTCTGTCTGAATCAGACCAGAACATGTTGGCCCTGAGCGCCATCAGGCCAAGGAGAACCGGGTTACATGGTTCTGCTGATCATCAGTCAGAGACTGGAGATGAGCAGCCTGGATTCGGACCGGTTCTGAGCTGCAGTGGGTCGAATCAGAACTGTGAAAGGAGCTGGTCCACCTGGACTGAACCGCTCAGTCTGGTTCTTTGACAACCAGAGCCGGACCTTAGAGACCAGAACCTGGAGCAGAACTGTTCCAGCAGAGGCCTCTGAGCGAGCCTTTCACCTGGTTCTGACCAGCGGACCGGTCCGAACGTCTTCTACTCACCGGAACCTTGAACGGAGACGAGTTGGGACTGTCTAGAGCGAGGTTCTTCTCTGAGCCCGGTCCGGAGATGCTCCTCCTCCTCGGAGAACGATCCGAAGATGCTTCTGCAAAGACAGAGAGCAAAGGTTCTGGTTAACAAACGGACCGGTTCATCCCTGCAGAGTCCACTTCTCCTGCTGGACAGAACCAGCAGGTGTTTGGACCAGGAAGGACTGAAAATGTCTTCATGTTTTCAAACAAAGCCAAGATTCTGGACCGGTTCTGTTTCTCCTCTGGACAGCATCTCTCCGCCTGAAGCTCAGGTTCTGGGTCCTGAGACCCGGTTCAGCATTAAGCCTGCTGCTCCAGAACCTTCTGGATTGGGTTTTCTCAAACGAACCGTCCAGAACCTTTAAACAGCCACTAACACCCAGAAGCTCAGCAGAACCAACACCTGGTACCACCAGGGAGAGCTGATGGAGGAACCAGATTGGATCAGATGTTCTGATGAATGAAGCCTGGTTTCCTGTCAGAACCCCGGGTCCGCTCCTTGGACCCGGTCTCAGTGTTTCTGGAAGCTCTTCAGGAGGTTAAATCAACCAGAACCTGAAATCCAAGCTGTGAGTTCTGTTGTTCCGGTCCAGTCCAGCACCTTGCCGGTCTATCCGGCTTAGAACCGGACCCACAGAGTAGTGCTTCAGGTTCTGGATGCTCCATCAGCCTGAAGCAGCTAAATCAGATCAAAAATCTACCATCAACAGAACCAGAACCAGAAAACGGTCGGTTCAGATCCGGTTCTGGCGGTCGGCACCAGGGACCGGCCCAGATGATGTTGTCATGCTGTGGACGCATGGAGCCCTGCGGCTCTGGGCCGTCGGAGCCGCAGTGAAGGCATCATGCAGCGGAGCAGATCGGGTTCCAGCTGCACGCCGCGGCGCGCTGCAGGGAAGCAAACTTTCATGCACACAGAAACCAGCGATGGGACGAGAGGGATGGGGGGGGCACAGCGGTCCCAGACGCCGCCATCGCCGCTCATCGTCCCGGAGACAAAGTTCAGGCAGCATGCTACAGGAAGTGAGACGGCGGGGTCACATGACAGAAACATACCTCGATCGCAGCTGTTCCCCATCATCTGAGGAGAGGACACACACACACACACACACACACACACACACACGGTCAGACGGGATTGGCCGGAGCAGCCGCCGCCTGCCAGCCAATGGGGTTAAGCTGCAGACATCAGCTTCGTCCCGGTAACATCCTCCATCCTGCCTCTCCCTCCTCAGCGCCGCATCCTCCTCCTCCTCCTCCTCTCACTCAGCAGTAACTCTAACCCTCCAGGTTTTACCGCATTTATCCAATCAATCCTCCAGATTCACTGTCCTCCTCCTCCTTGTCCTCCTCCTGCTCCTCCTCCTCTCTCCCTGCAGTCCTAACCTCGCTCTCTCCTCCTCCTTGCTCATCGCTCCCCTCTCAGGATAATTACCAAACAAGTTTCCTCTCATCCACCAGAGGCTCCGACCTGCTGAGGAAACCAACAGGGACTTTTAAATAAACGGGGAACGAACGCGTTTAAAACACCGAGCAGAACTCCAGTGGTGGCCGTTCACCAACCGACCTGCTGACACCCGGAGAACCAGAACCTCTGGGGTTCAGAGCCACCAGCTGGCACTGACAGAACCTTCATGTTTTAGATCAGTGGGGGTGCTCCCCCTAGAGGGGGCACAGTGTAACTGCAGGGGGTGGAAGAATTTATAACAAAATAAAATCATTTTTTAGAGGCACTACTTTTAAGAAATGTTATAGAAATGAGAAAAAAAAAGCAGTTTAACCAGGAAACGATTGGTAACCATGGAGATGTTCAACAGGAAGCTGTCTGTGATTCACTGAGAGAGCGGGACTTCTAGCAAATAACAGGAAGGCTTTTAGGCTGCCCTGGAAAATGCCTGATTGGAAACCACTGCAGCCTTTTGGAAAATCTGCTTCTACATTCTGCCAAGACGCTAACACTAGCTGCTGTAGATGCTAGCATAAAAGGCTAAAGCTTGGCATGCTTCGGTGGCGCAGTGGTTAGCGCACATGACCCATGTACGGAGGCCTTAATGCTGATTTATACTCAGAAACCAGGTAATCTGCGTGTGTCGCAGAAAACACAGATATGCCCCGCCCCTTCCACAGAAACTTGGGTGCACCTCCCCAAAACTGTAGGTGACCCCAGACGGTGCCGCAGACAGGAGGCCTCTGATTGGTCAATTCTACATCCGCTCTACTGTATGCGTATTTCCTGTTTGGTACCTGAACGGCTTGTTTTGTTTGTATGACTAGAAGAGCGAAGTGCGCGAGAATGGTGGGACCCTTTTTCCACCTGAATCCCCGCTCTTTTTGGACCTCATGTCCCTCCATTGTCACACAAACTCTTCCCCACTTCCTCACCGCCTTGGTCGTATCTAGACCCACAGCTAGTTCCTGATTGTCCCTCTGGCCTTGTGGCGTGGAATAACGTAGCGCAGACCACGCTTCAATATTGGGCATAAATCTAAAATATCTGGAACAAGCTCCCTGTGACACATTGCTGAGGGAGGATAACCAGGCCTTTAGTCCTTGACGCGGCTGACCAGGGTTCGAGTCCTTTCCACATGTCTCTCCCTCTATCTCGTACCCCCTTTCCTGTCAGCCGTGTGTCCAAAAAAAAAGCCACCAGTGCCGTAAAAAGTCAAAAAAATAAAAAGTAAATAATAATAATGCTGAAGCTGGTTTAAATGGGAACTTTGTGGTCATTTTATCTGCGTTGGCGACCTTCAGAACCATCAGTGTGACACTGATAGCGGCTCCCAGCAGGAAGGACAGGAAACGCATTTCTGTTCTAATGAGATCAAAGTTCTTCAGGAGAATTAAAGGTCAAGGGTCAAACTTTTAACCAAAGCCAAACGGCCTAAATGGGCTGAAACATTCTGGTCGGTACCAGGACCCAAACAGAATGAGGTTCTACCTGTTATTAACGGGTCCATCTGCTGCTTTTTTCTTTTTCTTTTTTTTTAAGAGTCCAGAAGCTGATGAAGTGACAGAAACAGGCTGATGAGGTCATCATGTCTTCATCAACAGAACCATAGGAGGATCTTTTTTATCGTCTTATTAACTCCTCCCCCTCTGGCTGCTTACGAGCCAGCGATTGGACCGGGTTCTGGACTCTAGGCCCACAGAGACCATCCGACCTTCAAGACTGGGTCAGAGTCGCAGCAGGAACTGGGACAGACTGGAGCTCCAGTTTCTCTTTACCTGCTCTGGTTTTTATTAGAGCGGATCAGACTGATCGGGTCTCTGCTGGTACCGCCTTCTCTCTCTGAGATTAAATTAGAATCAGAGAGAAGGAGGGAGCCACCGTTCAGATGGACAGAGGCCAGATCCACTCAGAACCAGAAACATCACAGGAGTTCTGATAAAAACGGGCCCCAGATCCAGAGGTTGGCTGCAGCACAGCAGCAGGTGGAGCAAACATCAGCAGAACCTGTCATTACATCCCGTCTTGCTCTGCAGACCGCGCTCAGAAATAACTGCAACGCCATCAGGTGGTTTTGGCTCGGAGCGTTTAGGAATGCGGCTCTGAAACCGTCCTGTTTTCCTGGGTCTGTTGGTGCAGAACTGCTTCACCAGATCTGCAGCTCAGAAAACAGACAGAATCTGGATCACACGCTTCTATGTAAACCCAGACAGAATCTGGATCACACGCTTCTATGTAAACCCAGACAGGATCTGGATCACACGCTTCTATGTAAACCCAGACAGGATCTGGATCACACGCTT
>NW_015151720.1:48443-58615 GCF_000732505.1 Cyprinodon variegatus
TGTAAACCCAGACAGGATCTGAATCACACACTTCTATGTAAACCCAGACAGGATCTGGTTCAAAACCAGACTCTGTTTCTGGAAAAACCTCAGGAAGTTAAAGGTCAAATCAACATGGAGGATGAAAGCATCACTTCAGAGAAAAAGCCTTTAAATCAAACCTGTTCTAAGCAAACATCATTAAATATGAAAGATATCAACATCTGGAAACATCACTTCTGACCTGATCCTGTTTTAAATGTAGAAAATGGAAAAATAAAGTCCATTAAAGACAAATCAACCAAAATAGGTAATAATGCATCTAATCTACGAACCACCCGCCGACCGCCTCCACCCGTCAGGAGAACACACCTGCTGACCGCCTCCACCCGTCAGGAGAACACACCTGCCGACCGCCTCCACCCGTCAGGAGAACACACCTGCTGACCGCCTCCACCCATCAGGAGAACACACCTGCTGACCACCTCCACCTGTGAGCACCGCTCCTGCATTCAGTTTCAGGTTTTTCGGTGACGGCAGACTGAAATCCCACCTGTTAACCCTTTGACCTTGCAGGTGGGCGGAGCTTTGCCTCAAGCACAGGAAGGATGAATGAAAGGAATGATGTCAGCAGAGAGCAGCAGCAGGAATGATGGGAATGTCTGAGATGGCTCTGTTTGTTGGCTGAGGATCACAGAGCGGAAACAGCTGCTGACAGAAACCTTTGTGTCTTTGGGTGGAGCTCAAACAACACGACTGCACCTTAGTCTGCACCTGAACGCCTCACACACAACTGCTCTCATTGTTCCGGGAGAGCTTTTCAGAGAGGCAGCACAGTAACGCTGTAGGTGGTGGATTAAAAACTCCTGATCCAGGCCTCCTCCCTGGGATCCAGAAGCTTCTGGGACCTGGGAAGTCATCTGGATCAACAACACTTACGGCTGCGCCTCTGAAACCTCTTTATGTCTCTGAAATTCAACTCATCAAGAAAAAAAATATCAAAGGAAGAAAAAGGATCAACTGACTGACGATTTAACCCTTTAACATAAGCTCAGTTAGCTAAAATGCTTTCAATGGCTATAAATGATAAAATTATCAAAAAAATGTATATATAAAAGATCAAACAAGCAAAAGATCTTTCTGTTAATAGCATGTTAGCCTCAGCATGCTAATGCCAGCATTCAAACTGGAGAATCCCAGGTATTATTAGAATAGAAAATCCCTTTATTGTCCCACAATGGGAGAATCTTAATGCTAACATCGGTGTTAGCATACTAAACAATACTACACAATTTATATATTTTTCTTTTTCTTTTCAGCTTCTTATTGTCATTACACTGTTGGGTTAAATGCAGAGATTGAATGGCAGTGGGCTGCCATTGTGCGGCGCCGGGGGAGCAGTGAAGGGTCTTTGCTCAGAGATCCACAGTGGCAGTCTGTGGGAGTGGGACTCGTACTCAGAACCTCAGGATTCCAAGCTCTATGCCCTGACCAGTAGGCCTCCCCTATGAAGACTGGTTTTCCTTTTGGTTTTACTTAAGCTATCACATCATGTGATGGCTGGGATTCGAACCCAGGTCCACTGCTTAGAAGGCAGCTATGCTCACTTGGCTTCTCTAAATCATCCTCAGCAGTGAGTGTGTGCGTGAATGGTTGTTTGTCTCTGTGTCGCCCTGCGATGGACTGGAGACCTGTCCAGGGTGGACCCCGCCTCTCGCCATTAGACAGCTGGAGATAGACAGAGGTTCCACCTTAACCCCAGCAGGGATAAGCGTGATGGAAAATGGATGGACGGGCGGCTTCAGCATCTCCAAGGAGTTTACTGAATGGAAAATTGAAATATCTACATGACTGCCATTATTGTGTTTCTATCAGCTTTTTCTAAAGATTTACAAACTAAATATTTGACTCCATGTTTTATAATCCCTGCTGTGTTTCTGGTGAACGTTAGTGAACCTGCTTCTTCCTGGATCCTCCAGAGGTTGATGTTGCTCAGCAAACAGCAGCTCAGCAAGCCTTTCTTTCTCTCCGACTTGTTCTTCCCTGAAGGTCTCACAGAGCTCAGCTTTCACAATAATTATTCAAAGAATGTCTTTAGACTGAAAGAAGCCGCTCTGCTGCTGCCTCTGCAGACATTCCTCTCAACTTATTAACAAAGCTGTTTGGGCTGCAGCTCTGACATCCACAACGTTAAGCTGCAGCATCACAGGGCGAACCAAAGGTCAACAGAACAGTAGCTGAGTGCAGGGAGCTGTGGACACAGCAGGCTGGTCTCACATCTGTTTAAACCAGCTGTAGCTGCCGTCAGCTGCTCTCAAATCTGCCCTGAAGGCAGCACTCAGGGTTTCCCTCTGAACTGACCTGAGATCAGCTCAGATAGCACACACCTCGCTGCAGGTGACATCATGAAAGCCCTCTGTACGGCCGCTGTGATTGGCCGACAGGTGAGCGGCGCTCAGGTAAACAATCATTCAGGTTCTTCACACATGAAACCAGATGAAGAGATGTCAGCGGTTTCTGGCTGTTTCGGCCTCATGAAACTCTGACTCAACGCCAAAGCTGCTACTCAGAACTAAAATCTGTCACTATTTGGATTCTTTTTGTTAAATATAGTAAAATAAATCAGTTTCTCCTGATAAAATGACAAAGTTAGATTCTTTTTGTAAAGCAGAAGTTAACTGGGATCTTTTTTTAAACTGTTTATCATTCAGATTATTTACTAAACAGAAAATAAACCCTAATAAGCAGGACGCTCATAACAATAACATTTCCTTCTGGAGCTCAGATAATCTATAAGAGCAATAAAATCAGGTCAAAATAAAACCTGACTTTAATCAGGAACATCAACAGCAGATAACAGGAGAGAAATCAGAATTAGAGCGAGATAAACACAGAATCCAAACAGTGGAAAAATCTTAAAATCATAAAGACAACGCCAGGAATTAAATAAGAATCGCTCAAGGATAAAAACCAGGGGATCAAAATACACAAGGCTGACATAATGCAGCAGGAAACTGGAATAAATAAGAGAACTGGGCAAAAATCACAGTAAAATCAGGATAAAACTGAGACTAAAGACAGAATAAAGGGCAGATTAAAACCAGGATAAAATAGAAACACATTGGAAATAAGATTGGATTTAAAAAAAACGGACATAAATCTAGATTAAAGCCAAAAGAAAGAAAAAACAGGAAGGAAGGACGTTAAAAGGAATAAAAATCTGTGGAAAAATTTTTCTTTTTCTTGCATCAGGGTCACATATTTGTAGAAAAGTAAAACTAGAGCAGAAATGATGAAAGAGCAGATCTAGATCATCCCATCATCAGATGAACAGGAGTACAGATTAAAGCAGGAGGGATGGATTAGGCCGAACTTAGTCCAGAATCAGAACCCAGAATAAAGGAGGATCGGTTCTGTTCCCCACTGGTTCGGTTCTCCCTATTCCTGGTTCTACTGGTAGAACTGGGAAACTTTAACTTAAGCAACAAACCAGAACCAGTCAGATTAAATCAGGTTCGGTTCTGACCGGGATTAGCGGCTCCATAACTAAATAAATCCTGGCCGGTACCGGTTAAGCTCGGCGGGTAGCAGCAGCAGGTTCCTGCACCGGACACCAAACTACTTCAGCGGGGTTTCAACCAGCGGAGCGACCGCAGGAGAGAGCCGGGAGCCGGCCACCGAGGCTGGCCGAGCACCGGGCGCTAAAGGCTGGGTAAGGAGCAGCAGAGAGGACGGGACTCACCGAGGAGGTCCATCAGAACCGAGGTCCGGACATGTCCCGGGCCGGAGCCACATTCATTCAGCCCGACACACTCAAACAACTCAGAGGAACACGGACTTCCGCCCAGGCCTTCAGAATAAGAGCCTAATGCGCTAAAGACATTATAAGCATCCGGCGCGGTGAGCCTTCACAATAAGAGCCTGGCAAACTCGACCTTCATAATAAGAGCCAGGCAGACTTTTCAGATTTATTTATTCATTTAATTTATATTGATAGAAAGTTATTTAAAATCCCTGGTCAGGATTCTTAAGGTTTAAATCACATTTAGTTGGTTTGATGATTTTTATTATATTATTTAACGAATTTACAGTCGGCTTCATCATTAGTACCTAATCTATGAAGGTCGGATCAGTTCTGCTGCAGCTTCTACAGTTAAAACTCTTTTAAATCTCTGAGATTATTTCAACAATGAAACTTTCTGTTTAGCAGGATGAGACAATAAGATTTCTAGACTTCGTAAAGCAGTTCTGCTGTGAAACCGGTTCTGACTCTTTGTGTTGCAGAGGTTTTTCCTTCATGGTGGAGATTTTTCCATGGAGCCAGTTTGACCTTCAGGACTCCTGGAACATCTAGAAAGAACAGCTGAGGTTGCTATGGTTGCCTGGGGAACCCTGGGAGCCATCACTGTTTCCTCCTCAGGTTCTAACGTAAACATCCTGGGTCCCTGAGGAACCAGAACCAGCTAAACCCAGAGCAGAAACATGCAGGCTGGACTGACTGCATGTTAGAATCCTTCCTCTGGGCTGTGGTTACAGAGGTGACGAAGACGAGGAGGAGGAAGGGCCATTGTGGTGGGACACTCAGACGCTGTAATTAGACCGAGAACCAAAATTACACCTGAGCTGCTGCTGGAGCGGAGGAGGAGGAAGGTTTGGACAGCTGGTCCGACTCACAGTCTGATCAGAACTTCTGTTTACATTCAGTCTAAACGCTTTAATCCAGTTTATACCAAACATCCAAACTGTCAAATGTAGTAATTAAACCAGTGAAGCCAGTGAAAAGATTTAATCTGCAAACCATTTAGCCCAGTTCAACCCAGCATCAAAGCACAACCCATTCAGAGCAAAACCAGTAAAACCCAAAAACAGCCCAGTTAGTAGAACCAGCAGGAATCAGATCATCAGATCAGGAAACCAGTGACGCCTACGTCCAGCTGGCATGTTAAAACCAGTATTAAACCAGTTTAAACACAACAATGGACCTGAAGTTCATCCAGCAGGAACATCTTCCATGAATCCAAGTCTGAAGCTGTAGTGAAACCACAGAGCCTCCCAGTAAAACCACAGGTCCCACCAGCTTTAATCCCAGCACACCCAGTATAACACACTGTTCAAGCAGTTTAAACCCTGGTTAAATGTAAACACAGGGTGAAACCCCCACATACACCAGTATAAACCCAGTATAACAACACCGGCCCAAACCAAAACCCAGTGAAACCATTCTAAACAGGTGTAATGAACCAGTTCAGACCCAGTTTAAACTGGTTGTTAGAGGCCTGTTTGCTAATTATAAATACCCCCCCCCCCCCCCCCCCCCCTTCCAGGGGTGGATTAAAGGGGCGGAGTCAAGACTGAAAGCAGTCAATCATTGACCCCATCAGTGAGTCAGACCCCCCATAAGGCTCCCAGTGTTCCCAGTTAAACCAGGTCAGGACCCCTGCAGCTGTGTGTGGGAATCCCCTCAGCCCAGGCGTCCCACAGGCTGGCGGCAGGGTCAGAGGGACGGACACTAGGAGCTTTGTTCTCCACATTCCTCCACACAACCTGAAACACAAAGCTGCTACACTACAGGCTGCCCCTGAACGCACCATCATGGGGGGAAAACCTCCACCGGCTGCCCCTGAACGCACCATCATGGGGGGAAAACCTCCACCAGGACCTGACTCACAGACTGCCCCTGAACGCACCATCATGGAGGGAAAACCTCCACAGGCTGCCCCTGAACGCACCATCATGGAGGGAAAACCTCCACTGGGACCTGACTCACAGACTGCCCCTGAACGCATCGCCACGGAGGGAAAACCTCCAATCAGACCTGAAAGGAACGTCACAATGAGAAAAGCTCTACCTGGACCGGAACCTCAGACTGCCCCTGAACACACCTTCATGGAGGGAAAACCTTCACAGGCTGCCCCTGAACACACCATCATGACTGACCACAGCATGCCCCTGAACACATCGTCATGGAGGTAAAACCTCCGCAGGCTGCACCTGAATGCACCTGAATGACTGACCATAGCATGCCCCTGAACACACCGTCATGGAGGGTAATCTTCCTCCTTGAGCATTTAAAGCCAAACTAAAGCTCGGCGTACACCTTTCGATCGTTGCACACATCTGCTGCAGACTGTATGACTAAACGCAGGGTTTAGTCGTACAGTTATAGCAGCAGCTCATGATTTATGTTCAGCTCGAGGCTCTCATGCGATCTACCTGCTCACACTGTACGTCTAAAAACATCGTCAAACTGCTCTGTAGCTCTCTATCCTGAAGCCAAACAAATAGAACGGGGATATTAAGCTCAAAATTGTGCAATTTTGTGCTGAGGGTCCTAGAAAAAAAGGGCGACAACGTATTTGGAAAAAGGACATGGCTGAGAAGGCGTGGCTGCTGCGGTCCATCAGTTTTGCAGACAGAGCTGCATTTCACTCATTGCCTCCCTGCCAGGCTGCTGTGTTTACATCTGAGAGGAGAAAGGAGCCCTGAGCTTGTCGTGAGAGGCTGATCGGCCTTCATACCCCCTGTACACGACTCACGATTAGGCTGAAAGTCGGCCCGATCAAAAGATTCTCGCACGACTGGAAAGTCGCCCCAAAGATCACACAGTGTAGGCCGGGCTTAACTAAGCTCTAAATACTGTTAATCTAAAGCTGGTGAAGATTTTTCTGCTGATTCTTCAAATAAAACCAGAAAAGATTCATTTATCAGTTTTTCAACAGGAAGGAGTTTATATCACAGAAGTAGAAAGATCAGTACCAGCTTTAAACTGGAGCGGTTCTGGTTCTACATCTGGTACGACTTGAACAGAACCTCTGGTTCAGAACATCCCAGAACTTCTTCCCTGTTTAGGAGCAGCGTTTTGTTTCATGACGACTCACTAAGAAAAGTTGCTGAATAAGGTAGGACCTAAATGCTGCCTCACTGGTTACCATGGTGACAGCAGGGAGGCGTCCAGGAGGCTGTGAGGACTGGAGGTCAGAACCAAACACAGCGTAGTTCTCTCCAGGTCCAGTTCTTCCAGGGTCCCTCTGATTGGACAGAGGGAGCCCCTCCACATGTGGGGGTCAGAATCAGAACCAAGGATTCACCGCTGTTTATCATCAGTACCCAGATGTTCCGTCACCACCATCACTGTGAGGGACCACCGTGGTTCTACAGGACCAGGTGGATCAGAACCTTTAATGGTGGATCAGATTCTGCCAGAAGGTTTCAGAACCTGAAAGCAGCTGGATCTCCTCCTCTGATCCTCTGTTTGGTCACACCCTCAGTAATCCAGTTAAACCACAGCTCCCCGTTACCACGGAAACCCCATCTCTGTGCCTTACCCAGCACGGTGGCGCCCTCCGGCTGGAACTCGGGGAACTGTCCCTCTGAGGGCACGCTGACGGTCCGGCGGAGGCTCCGGGCCCTGGTGGGTTCTGTGGGGGCCTCCTGAGGCTCGCCTGCAGCCTGTCGGGGGAGAATGGGGGGGAGGTTAGAGTGGGTTGGAGGTTGGGAGCAGCAGAAACGTGTCGGGGCGGGGCGGCGGGCTCGGACCTCCTCGTCCTTGTTGAGCAGGATGAGCTGGCTGTCGGTCAGGATGCAGAACTTCCTCTCCCAGGCGGCGCCGTCCGTGTACGGACTCTGACCGCAGGAGAAGCGGTGGGCCGGGGGTCCCTTCACGTCTGAGGAACCAGAACACAGCAGAACGGGTCAGAACAAAAATGAAGGTTAGTAACCAAAATGAAAAAGACTTCTAACAGTTAAAACAGCTGTGGTTCAGCTGGTCATCGGACCTCCTGAACGCATTTATTCCCCCTGGAGCGGACGGAGCAGAAGGTTCTGGAAGCAAGCTGCTGCAAAAAGCAGCAGGTCCAAACCCGTCCGTCCTGCTGTAATGGTTCTGGTCTCCTGACCCAGATCCTCAGCCTGACAATCCTTTGATGCAACATGTGGAGAACGAGTCAGAACCGAGCGGTTCGTCCAGATGATGCAGAGCTGCTGAGTGTCCAGCAGGCGGCGCTGTGGCTCTGCAGGAGGGACAGGCAGCTAGGAGGGGTCAAAGGTCACAGAAACACAGGTCCTGCTACGGTCCTCAGCAGGACCCTGAGGGGAAACACACGATGCTTTTACTGCCCCCAAAATAGTGTGGGATTATTGAGCGTCTGGGTAAACATAACATGACCCACAATCAGCTGCTGCCGCTCAGTTCTGATGGAACAGCACACAGGTATACATGACTGGAGCCCAGGTTCTGACAGACTGAGGACTAACGGGTTCTGAGTCCAGCAGGACGTCAGGGAGCGGACAGCTGCAGTTCTGGCCCGGCCCGCCAGCAGCTGGGAGCTTCTCCTCTTTCAGGTTATTTCTGGCTCAGCAATAATTCATTCAGAACCCTGGAGACCCGCTGAGAGTCACACCTGCTGCAGAGCACGCAGGCTGCAGCAGGCACCAGAACCACTGCCCCGGTTCTGTCTACTGGACTCTGGTTCTGATAACTGGCCAAGTTCCGCTGCTGCAGACAGGACAGGTCTGTGTTCCTGGACCGCAGCAGAATCAAACCGGCCCGGTACCTGCCTACCGGGTCCAAATGTTTCTAGTGGCCCATTAACACCTGCAGGACTGGAGCTGAAGGAGGGAACCGGACCGGGCCGAGCCTCTCTGGGGAATGTGTGAGGGAGGAGTGAGACGTCCAGTGGTCCTCACCCACTCTGGCCCTGCCCACTCCACGGCATGTCTGCCATCCCTCTGAAGCTGCCCGTGTGTTTGTGTTTACATGAAACCGGATCACGCCGCACTGGGATCTGGTTCTGGGTCACCTCCTCCTGATCCAGACTGTGGCTAAGGACGGGACCCGACTCGCCTGCAGGTCAAACTGAGGGAATAAAAACCCTCCAGCTGTCCTGCAGGTTTCAGGTTTCCCTCTGATTTAAATCTGCTGCGCTGAACCAGAACCTGGTACCAGTGAAGCTCCAGGCTGCTGGGTGACCGGTACCAGATTCTGGTTCCGTATCGACCCGCTCCCTCTCCTGCAGGGGACAGCGGAACGTCTGGAGCCTTCAAAGGGTTAACAGCTCCTTCAGGACAGGACAACAGAGGTGGCTTTGTCTGCAGGGCTGCACACATCGCCATGGCAACCTGTAAACAAAGCAGCCCGCGGCCAATCAGAGCACGGCAACATCACATCACCGCTTTATCAAGATGGGACCATTGCACTGGGGAAGGGGGGGGGGTCTTGTTACCAGACTTTTATGGCTCTAAACACGGTTATCTGTTTTTTCCTAGGGGATCCTGAAAGCAGCACAGCCCTCTGCAGACGCAGTTAGTTCAGAACGGAGCGGCCAGAGTCCGTTTCCTGGTTCCTGCTGTCTGCTGTGTGGTCAGAACGTCTCCACTCAACTCCTGGAAGGAAAACCCAACGGCTGACTGGTTCTGGATGGCTGGTTCTGTCTGAACACAGTCTGCTCTGACTGGTTACTTCACTGAAAACACATCCAGAGCTTCATGTGGTGGAATAAAAGCTGGACCTGACTCCTCCCTCTATTCAGTGATGCATTTCATGTTATTAATCTTTAGATTAATGCATTAATTTAAAAAGACTTTGATGATTTCATTAATGGGGCACTTAGTTTTGTTTTTGTTTTTTGGTACATTTTATAGTTTCATTGTATCAAGTCTGAATCATGTTTTAGATAAATAAATAAATAAAAATGTTTTTTATAAGACATTCACATTCAATCCCAGAGGGATCGCATCACAATGACTGTTAAAAATCCTCTCTTGACCCCTGAACCGATTGGGGGGGTGTGGGGGAGGCACTGTGGGAACATCTATGGAGTTAAGTTTCTATACTTTTGTTTAAAAAGCCGACAAAATTGAATGAAATTGAATCAAAATTGAAACAACATTTCATTGGCAACGGAAGAAGCTTCAATAGTTTGAAGGAAGTTAGCCGCCCAACAGAGACATCAGCCGTCCACGTTCTACTGAAAGTGCTAAAGGATATCTGCACTGCTCTATAAAGATGCTGACAGTAGATTTTAAAGGAAAAGTCCGCTCCTATTCAGAATTCAAACTTCTGAAAGTTCTTTAAATATAAAATTATTCCATCCTGTTCAATAAATGATCAGTGTTTTTAATTCAGAGTCATTTCCATGTGAATGTGCTTTACTGGAGGCATCCATGTTTGTCAAAGAACACTACTGCCACCTACT
>NW_015151720.1:58824-64252 GCF_000732505.1 Cyprinodon variegatus
CTTTTCCTTTAAAGATGTGATCATTGTTTCTTGGGATGGATGCAGACATCTCTAAGCTAACAGCTAATAAAAGTGTGTTTATGGACTGGACACCCACGGCATCGCGTCTATCCTGGTAGCATGTTTGGACGGGACCAAAGGCTCAGTTCTGGTCCTGCTTGGTTTTTGAAATAAACAAACGCAGTTTGAACAGCTTGAGACGGGAGCTGAAGCTCCCAGATTCCCAGGGAGAGGATAGGAAAGGGGAAAAAAGCTGAAAACGTGAACACTAGTGAAGTCAAGCCAAGTGGCTAGCTTAGCCTGTGCAGCACAGCTAGCATCAAACATATTAGTTTAATGCTAGAATATCAGGATTCACATTCTGTGAACCATTTATAAAACCTCCAATAAATGACTGAGTGAGTTTATTTAATCAGATCGGTTTTAGAAACCTGTGAACGTCTCACATAGGTTAGATTTTAACTCCATTCCCGTCAAACATCCCAGGAACCTATCCTGATGGTTCTTCTGACGCTGCGTCTGCAGCAGCCTGGACCCAGTGCACAGCAATGGCCTCTATGTGTCCCACTGTGGTCACCTCATGTTCATCCAGGGATGCATATCAATGACCAGAACTAGGGTCGAATGATTATGCCAAAAATATAAACTGCAATTATTTTCAACCTATATTGTGATTTTGTTTTTCTCTAAGAAAAATCAGTTCCTGTTTTTTCACAGTATGAAAAAGTTCTTCCTTCTACTAATGCATAGATCTAGGTGCTACCTGGAACTCTCTGTTCCCCTCTGTGTGACGGCATACCCACTTTAATCGTATTGACGCCAACTAAAGGACTGGAGGGAGTCAATGGTTGACTTCAATGAGTCAATAATCTGAGCATCTGAGGCGCTTCAGATGCAGCAGATGCTGGAGTTGGAAAAATGTAACTCTGCTGATGCAGAGCGCCATGATCACTGCTCTGAAACGGTTTATTAAAGCCTAAATTAACTTACAATGTAAAAACCTGCCAGCAGAATATGTTTGTTTTATGGTGTCTTTTTTTATGTCTTGTGTAAACGAGCTCTATGTATGTGGAAAAGAATTTCCCCTTGGGGACAAATAAAGTCTAAAATCTAAAGTCTAAAAGTCTAAGGCAGGATGGTAATCTGGATGAATTGAATCAGTTAAAAAACGCATTCAAACTAATATTTCCCCACTGATCACAGCAAAAATGGCTGCCATTCTTCCAGGCAAAGAAAAGATAAAGTAGCTCCGCCCATCGAGCATCAGACCCACTTTTTCCATCACGCAGCCAGAGCAGCAAAGACGCTTCAGCTGCGCATCAGAACTAAAGTTGTACAGCATCAAAAATGAAGCAGCGTTTCTGCAGCTCCTGCTGCGTGCGCTCTGAACGTAGCATTGCTCTTGATAAATGCATTGTGACTAAAAATTGAGATGCTCTGTGATTTAAATAAAAATAATTTAAAACAGAGGCAGCCTGATAAACCAGCATCATGAGGCGGAACCACTTCAAACGTTTCCAGCTGCAGTTTTTACACTAAACGGTCTGAACCCACTCAGAGTCACTGAGAATCAGAACTTCTGAGTTCTGATTTAATGTCCCAACAGAGAAACACAGCGACCCGCCGACCAGAACCAACGCAGCTCTGCTATTATGGTCGTTCTGATGGCGCTTCTAGATTTAGAAGGTTGTTTATGCAGAACGACACTGAGAGGAATATTATCTTCTATGGATAATCTTAAAGATCTTTAAAAATCCTGCATTGTCTCTAAACCCAAATGTTACATTGTAAAAAAATGCATTCTTATCTGATAGGTTTAAAAATAGTCAATAATTTTGAATAAAAACATGGTTTTATTTTGAAGATATAGATAGATATTATTCAGCTGGACTGAAGGAACAAACGGCTCCCGGGTCATAAAGGGGGGGTGACCTTTGACCTGAACCACATCACAACAAGCAGGAAGGAAAGCGCTAACATCAGATGCATGGACAGCTGTTGCCATGGTAACATATGTAGGCCTATTTTCTGATGTATTTTGTTCCTGAGGATCGGTGACCGAGAGTAAAAAGGGTCAGAATAAGAAACAGCAGAAACAAAAGGTAAAAGAGAAAAGTTCTGGACTCTGCAGGTAAACGCGGCTGGTTCTGAATGAGCCGAGGTCCAGATCACAGGGTTCTGACTCCTCATCGGATCAGGATCCCTGCCACAGATGCTAATCAGAAGCAGCATTTACTGAGAACTTGGAGATCCAACAGGAAATGATCTGATTAAACAAACGGAGCCGTTGGTTCACATTCTGCTGCTTCAACAGAATAAAACCAAGAAATGCAAACATCCAGAACCTCTAAACATTCCTGGTACGGAGAACCCGTCAGAACCTGCTTCCATCAGTGGAAGCAGTCAGTGTTCATCAGCGATTTTCCCACAGAGGCTGTTTAATATTTTAATATTTAAAGCTGCTGACTGCAGCCAGTTTGCAGATTCTGACCCGCAGCTGTCACTCACTGCTGGGGGGGGCTCAGAGGTCAGGGGTCAGCGGTGGCGTCGCCTTGGATCAGGCTGAGGGGAGCAGCGGAGCAGAGAGGACACCACAGAGCAGCAGCAGAACCCATGTGTTCATAGGGTGGAGCAGAGGAGAACATTGCTGATGGTTCTGATCGGGTCTGAGGTCCGACATCATCTCTGGTTCTGAAAACCTGGAATTCAACAATCCAAAGTGATGCAGACTGGGAGGAAGAGGAGGGAACACCATCATCCTGGTGAGAGTGGGGACAGAGACGGAGAGCTCTGATTGGCTAACTGAACAAAGCCCGCTCTCATTACCGGGTCAGACTGCAGGAATCCCAACCATCCCACCAGAACCTGAAAGGCCCTTTGTTCCAGCTCAGGCTTTTATTGTGAAAGGCAGATTTACATACAAAAGGAGGAGACCCTCCCTCCTGACATTCCCACACTTCATCCCAGCCCTCCTGTCCACTGGTCCCAGTTCTGGTTGGAGCCAGAAGCTCAGAGCCAGCAGAACCCGACAGCAACACGCTCCAGGGTCAGAACCTAACGGCCCCACGGGGCCTGGAGGCGTCGCTTTGCTCATGAAACCAGCAGCAGGGCGCTGACTCAGGCCTCTGTTAGGGAGAAGAAGTGAGAAGTCTGTGGTTTAATTACCCAGCATGCACTGCTGCAGCCTAGAGAAAACGCTCTCTGTTCTCATGTTTGCTATAAACTGACCCTGAGCAGAACCAGGACTCAGGTAACCCTGCTCCAACCAGACTCTGGATCAGCCTGCAGAGGCAGAACGGAACCCAACAGAACCAGAACGGCTTCTCATTACAGTACTGGTGTGATGGGAAAATCCTAAAGGTCCATAGAGGAGCAGACTGATCCTCTTAATTCATTTAGGGTTGATTTTCACTGAGACTAACCCTCCTCTTCCTCATCTTTATCCTGAATAGAATCAATAAAAACGATGGTTCTGATTTCAGCCCACAGCAGATTTTACAGTTTAAACAATATTTTAATTCCACCTATTTCTTCAGATTGGAATCAACACCAAGGTTCTGGAAAGGCCCAGTCCAGGTCCAGGTCCAGGTCCAGGTCAGACTGACAGAGAATCCCCAGATTAGGGTGATGGCATGGAGGATTTCCAACCAGGAAGACTTGGACTGTTGTGCAAACCACCAGAGGAAGCAGAGGGGGTGGATTTATTTTCATCTTGAAATGATGTGAAGCCATTTATATCTATCTATCTATCTATCTATCTTTTTTTTTTTCCTACTAAAACCAAAACCGTTCACAAATTTCTCTGCAGGAAAAACAACAAGTTTGAAGTGAAATGTAGCAGGGCTAATAATAACCTAGCTTTAACTGTAGCAGGTGTTTCCACTGAGAGCAAAGCAGAAACTCTGAGCTCAGTCACTATTTTAGCATCATCAAGCTAACCAGAGCAGAAATGGCTCCCGGCCTCAGGACCGTCCTGCTCTAAACCCTCAATGCTGGATCCTGTTGATGGACGGGGCCGCAGGTGTTGGACGCCATCCCACAGAGTGCCACCCTGGACTCTAACAGCTTTAAACAACCTTGATCAATTTAACTTTAGCTTAGTTATAAAGCAACTTAATGCCAAGGAACAAACCGACCAATCAAATCATAATGAATCCACTTCACTACAAGTGAAACAACAAAAGACAACGCAGTTAGCATGCTAACATCTGTCTGCTAATGTTATGATACCAGTATAAACATAGCCAACATGCTAACATCAGAGTGACTGCAGTAAAAATAATTAAACCAAAGGTATCACAGTAAGTATGCTAACGCTGAGCTAACAAAGAATATGAATGCTAAATAGATAAATAACTCAAATGACGTAACAAGAAAGGTCCAAAAGTTAGCAAACAAAACAAAACAAACAATGAAGTGTGTTTGATGTTTTTTTCACTGATTGTGTAAAAAGCTAAAACGTCTTGATTGTCATGCTTGCGGGATCCCTTCCTGTCCCAGAAGCTAACATAGACCCAGCTCCCCTCCAAATATTATTTCACTATTACTGCAGTTTTTTCAGACCGCTAGTAACGAAGCTAGAAAATCCCAGAATGCAATGCTGGGTTCCCATACAACTTTGTTTTTATCAATGTATCTATTTGTGTGCATACGTTGAGAATATCACCATATTTATTTAATACGGTATTTATATGTTTTTTTCTTACGCTGTCAGTTTCTATTGTACACTTTGACTATAACTGTAAAATGTATTCATTCATTAATTCATGTAAATTAGTCAGTGAAAAACACCACAGACATTGCTAAAGTTACCAGAATCCACAGAGTTTAACGATTTAACAGGCTACTATCATGATAATAATGATAATATACAGTTTAACTTGTAGTACGCTAATGTAAGGTCCAAAAGTACAAAAAAACATTAGCATTTATTGCCATTAACCGATCCGTTCCACCAGCTCAGTGCTATGCGCAAACAGAAATACACTCCGATCGCCCTAGATTGCACTTTAAAAAATATATATATTCTCTCTAAAATAATTAGCATGAGTAAAAGGTTAATGATCTATTTTCTAAAAAAATAAATGCATTTAAATCCCGTCTTTTTTTTTTTTTTTTTTCAATTGTGCCCAATGGGCATCACTATATTATATATCTGTTTCTGTCCTAGATTGCACTTTAAAAAATATATATATTCTCTCTAAAATAATTAGCATGAGTAAAAGGTTAATGATCTATTTTTTAAAAAAATAAATGCATTTAAACGCAAAAAAACACGTTTAGTTGCACATTAGTGACTGGTTCTCGCTAATTAAACATAACATAATTTTTTTATTATTATTTTATCCTCCAGCCAATGCTAATGTAATTAAGCAAGTGCATTATATCAGTGTATTTCTCTTAATAGGAGCTCTTTTGTTTGCCTTTT